>NC_073693.1:277855430-277979941 GCF_029784155.1 Uranotaenia lowii | reverse complement strand
TTCTCTAACATAATCATTTTATCTCTGAAATAAGAAAATTTAGACAAAATCTTGATCCTTCATTAGGATAATTAATAGATTTAATCAGTTTTTAGGTTTTATGTAGTTTATTAGTGTATTCAGCTGGAATTCAGTAAAATTGGCCAAATTTAAAAATTATGCGAGCCATAGCATCATAATCTTTCATAAAAGTTATTAAAACATGAGCACCAAAATAGCTAGTCTCCTGTGAAGAAAGTAGATAATAAGAATACTTTAAAGTAGTGTCTTAATCAGATGCAATTAAAATGCAATGCAATTAAAAACTTTATTTGTCAAATCTGTAACTGGATTACAACTTTTATTTTAAAATACCTATTACACTCTGATCTGTAAACAATATTAACGATACGGTTGGTGCGGATTTTTAAACTCATCAATTCGGAATCGAGATTCAAAATATGATTTTTCCTCAATGTTTTGTATTAGGTTTAATGGCATTCTGATATTTGAATTTAAAACGAAGATAAAACACATACATTTCATGAAAATTTCATGATATCATGACTTCATAGTAAACCTAAAACACATAAATTAAATGATACCTATTATTGTCAATGATGGCAGATTATAAATTCAAAATCTGATTCATTAAACTAGTTTTCAAAATTCTTTTTTGTTTCAATTTCATATACTTGCATTTTTAATCTTTTTATTTTCATGATTTTCATTCGACCTTAAAAATATTTATAACTACGTAAAACCTTATGGGCAACTACGATTAAATTGACAAAAACGATATTTTTTTTTAAATTATTTTATTCAATCGGCTCAAAATATGTATAAGGTACACCAGAGCAGTTGTCGGCAAGTGTAAACGAAGCTCTTATCCTTCATCAAAAATATTCCATAACTACTATCTTATCTAGAAAAGTTGAACGTTCCCCGATGTATCTTTTATCAGTTTTATACTCGTTCGAAATGAGCTTATTTTGATTCATTCGAGTGAATTTTTCGAATGACAATTAATTTTATTTAAATTCTTTTATTGAATTTTTGGAATTTTAGCGAATCATGGGATTCGAAGTAGAAATGTTAAGAGTGTAGGACTCATTTCAGGCGACAACCCACCATATCTGCAGTTCTTATTTTTCATAATAATTTACAAAACAAAACCAAACTGTTTTTAAAGTTTTAAAGTGTTTATTGAGAACGTACGAATCGAAAATGTGAAATTTTCAGAACGAAAGATTTTGAACAGGATTGCGTTGTGACGTCACGACTTCAATCACTCACATTCAATTACAATTTTAAACTTAAAAACTCTCGAATTGTCCTAATTTTTGCAAAAAAAAAAATCTTGATTATAAATGAATTTGTAATAAAACAGTTTAACCTTTTAAACCGATGGTAATCTTCGGTTCAGATAATATTTGAACGGTGTGCCACCTAACTTCTTATCTCTTCTGTTGCATACATTAAGGCGTATACAGCACCGTTATTTCGCCTTTATATATGCAATCTAAGAAGAGCTGCATTTCATTTCCACCAATCTACTGGTGCCCTGAAACATTCTGTTTTTTTTTCTTCACGGTGTTCTGATTTTTCGACGAAACCACCTGGTACCTCTGCTCCGAACGCTGATCTTGCAAACATAACTTTGACAGTTATGTTTGCAAGATTTTAAGGATTTGGTTAAGATAAGCACAGATTTCACCTTAATAAATCATGAAAAACGAAACTATATCGATTGAACATTTCATTTAGAAAAAGACTGAATTCAGAACTCATGTGAAAATCGTCAATTGTGAGAAATAATAATAGCTTCCAGATTTTGAAACGCCTTTTAAATAATTGATACTTCCCGATGTAACTCGATGTAACCTTAAGGTTAATCAAAAACGAACTGATTTTTACTAACAGGAAGCACGATTCAGATTCTTAGCAGATATTCTGGTTTTAGAGATAAAATGGTTCAGATAAAACTAATATTCTACACTTTGAGGAACATTAGAAAGAAATAACAATTAGTATAATTTTTTTCTGGCAAGCAAGAAGAACGTTTCTCAGTTTTTATATTAAAAATTTCAATCTATTTAACAGCTTTGTTCGAAACCGCAAACGTTTCGACTTATGCTTTTTAAAGCTACTAAACTTTATAAACTAAATCTGTGTTGACTTATTATTTCAGCATTATAAGTTGAAATATCAAGCTGCTGAAATGTGTTCGAAAAACTTTTTTTTAATGAAATCAAAAATGCTCAAAAATTGTGATAATATTGGAATTCTTTGAAAACATGTTTTGAAATACATAGTAGGTAACAAGGATAAAAAAAAACAAAAAAAATTTGCGCTATGGGTGTGCGCTTTAAATCTTAACAAATGTGATAGTAAATGCATTTAAAAATACTCAGTTTGTCTAGAAATTTGATGTAAATTTTGGATTATATTTTACAAATTTCATTCAAAGTTAGCAAAAAAAAACAGCTATCTATATGATATAAACGCGTTACGTAATATTTGAACGGTCTCTTATACAAACATATTTAGATTTAAAAATGTTCAAATTTTATAGTTGAAATATAAGTAGAACAAATATATTTAAATATATTTGTTATACAATGAATATAAAACAATGATTCTGAGTAGAGATGTACCGACATGTATGACCAAAAAGATTGTGTTCCTGTGAAATCTGGGACAAAACATGTCGGAACAGGTGCCAAGCAATTTGAAATTGCTTATTTGATATTGGAATCGATTAAGGTCGAATTTGTATAACATATCTTCGAAATAGTTTCTTAAAACAACGTTGAACTTTAACCTTAAAAATACCATACTTTCTGCCATACGGTCGGGAAATTCAGTACAATTTTTTGAAAAAAATTGAATATAAAAGTGCAGATCTATGCCAAAAACATACAACAGGAGAAAATATTTTGAAATTTAATGTTTTCATTGAATCACAGCAGCAATTTAAAAATCGTATCTTAGGATTGATAAAATATTATTTTCATTTTGAAATAAAAAAGATATATTTTTGAACACAAAATATAAAAAATTTCAAAGAGAAATTTAAGTTTTTTTAACTGATTCAGTAAATTATTTGAATAAACTCGGGCAAAAGGAACTTATGTATCTCGAATTCTTTACTGAATTTATGTGCAAGCCTGAATATACCATGAAAATCTGAAAAGGATCTGAAGGGAAAAGTTACCTTTTCACACTTTAAGAAAATCTATAAGATCAGTCTGAAGTTCGGTGAATTTTTATCATGTATGTATAAC
Organism: Uranotaenia lowii; assembly: GCF_029784155.1. Classification (NCBI taxonomy): domain Eukaryota; kingdom Metazoa; phylum Arthropoda; class Insecta; order Diptera; family Culicidae; genus Uranotaenia; species Uranotaenia lowii. The sequence goes on along the minus strand of NC_073693.1, from coordinate 277,976,675 downwards.
CCAAACTCGGTAGCGATTTGATTTTTTTTTTAATTTCCTCAATTTAGTAAATTTGGTCGTTTTCTAATCTTGTCAATGTGGTCGATTTGGTCAATACTATAATTTTTGTCGATAATGTAATTTTTTTCAAACTTGTTCACAATCTTGTCAATTTTGTTTATTTTATTTTCTATTTTGACCGTTTATTCTGACCGTTATCTGACAATATTTTCAGTTTTTTCATTTTTAGCAAACTTGTAAATTTTGTTAATTTTTTTTCTAATTTTTGTCTTTTTTGTAATTTTTTCTCTATTTTCTGTTTTTTTTCTATTTAGTAAAATTTGCCAATTTGTCCATTTTTTTCAATTTACCCAATTTTGTCAATAATGTTGATTTTTTTAAAAATATTTTTTGGATTAGTAAATTTTGTCAATTTTACAGGTTTGAATGGTTTGTAAAAAAATGCAATTTAACGAGTATGGCACTTATGACAATTTTCATAGTTTTCAAATGTTTCAGAATTTTTACAATTTTGGCAATTTAACCGATTTAGATTTGTATGTTAAACCATGAATCTGTTTGAATATTTTCTAAACCTATTAAAATTCGAACACCCTAGCATTTCACTCATCCGTTGAGAACATCAATCGATGATTGGATGCAAAGCCGGTCATCCCTTTGCTGATGATGCACTTGCCGCCATTCCGAAACGACTCGATGCACTTGATTGATCAAAGAACTGGTTCGCTCGAGCTGTATTGTCAACCGGGGATTGATTTACAGCTTTCATTCATTGTTTCATCTATGGAAGAGAAGATTCCGTTTTTTTTATTTCAATTTCAGTGTACCAACTTTTTTGCTTTGCTTTGCTTGAATCAGGTGCCAACATCGGTCCAACTTTCGATTGACGTCAGAGCGTTGCGTAACGCTGTGGCATTTGTGACACAGTTCCTTTTTTGTTGTTTGTTGATAGGCTTCCGATTGTTTCCGGTATCATCTGGACCGTCTGTGCTCTTGAATGATTGATGATTTTTAAATTTGTTTCTCGCAAAAATGATGTTCTGATATACATTTGGGATTCATTACATGTCGAAATAATTAGGTTCAGAAGCGCAAAACTGTGTAGCATGAAAACAGTTTATTTTGTCCTTCAAACGCTTCCATCAACTTGAAACCGAAGGACGAATTCGGGGAGAAGGTGGTGATGGTTTTCTAGTATTACAACCACCCACTGAATAATCAACCCAGGATCAGCAACAGCAAATGAGAGCTTTATGGATGGCGTTCGCTCAACTTCAACACAGTAAAAAAAGATTGAATTGAAGTGTAACAATTTTTTTTAATTGAATTTCATTTTGAAGAAACTTTTCATTTCCAAAAAAAATCTTCAAATAAAATGGAAACATTTATTATTGATACTAACTTCAACATTTTTTTCCCATCGGTGTCCTTAGACCACCTTAACTTTCGGTAAACCGAATGTCCGTTTGTTGTGATCCTCCAGCAAAGCTGAAGGTGATGATTCCCTTTCGCACGTCAAGCACCAGCCTGGGCTTCGGTAGGAAGGTGGTTTCGTTCGCACGTGAAATTTACAATTTACGGTTTTATGATGCAGTTTCGTGAGCGCTATTACGATTTGTGGGACGAGCGCTTGAGTTTCAACTTTGTAATCGCTTTAGTTAAATGAGGAATTCAACAATGTTTTTGATAGGATCACGAACCAAAGTATCAAAACATCACCAAATTTGCTCGGTTTCAAATATTCGAAACATTTTAAGGAGAAGAGAATAAGAGATTCATAACGCTTGACTAAGCTGCAAAGAAGAAACCACGATAATTTTAAAATACAAAATACTGTTTATTCACCTAAGCAAGTATGAGTTGTCATTAAAAATAACAAAATACTAATTAAAGCATTTCACTCTTCGCACATATCATTTCAGTTATTTGCGATTTAAAATGTGGAGGATTCTAGCGTACAAGGTTAAATATTCCTTAAGCCTGTTAAGTTTTCAAGGGAAACCAATTTGGGTTTTTTAACCGATATAATTGAATATCAAAAACTGGATACATTTCTTTTATGGCATTTTCTCCAGACTTGTAGGCAATCTGTTGTTTTTCGATCGAATGATTTATTTTATAATTATAATTCTTAAAAAATTGATAAAAGATAAAACATTTGTTCGACTTATTTCTATAAAATTTAAATATGTACTTGAGAATATGAAACTTTTTTTAGAAAACATTATGAGATTTTCTATCGTTCTTTGAAATCACACAATCCTAGTATCGAGATTTTTATTTATTATTCTTTTCAGTTCAGTTTTAGTTAATTGTGAATTTATCGTTTTAGTTAAGTTACCATATTTCTAATTTTAGAAATAAATTAAAGTCGAAGCTTCGACTTTATTCAAATTGTTTATTAGTCGTTTCCCCCACCCTTTTTCTGTTTCTTTCTTAGCGGATAAAATCTTATTAAAAACGATGTAAAAATTTCAAAAAGTATACCGGCTTGTCAGTGTTTTCATTGGAAAGATTACACTAAAAAGTTTCGAGCAAAAAAATAACTCAAAATTCACATGGGATATTTTTGCGTAGAATGGCAGAATGGATACTTGAAAATGAAGTCAGAAGAGCATGTTAAGTTATATTTGTCCCTAAAGCTGTTCGGGTCATTATGACCCGAAGCGCAGATTCAAAGCATCCTAATCATCATTCCAATTTGTTGAACAACTGAAATATTTAATAGAATAAGTTTGTTCTATAAAATGAAAATCAAATTAACGAAAAAAAAACTAAACTTTGAACTATCAATTAGATGTAAAAAATTTCAACTTCGAAAAGCTCTGCCATTCTTCAACCGATTGTCAAAAATAAACAAGATTCTTTCTGGATATTTTATTCAATTTGTAACAAACCATAATTAATGAGCACCTCCATCTGACACGCAAAAAGCAGCTCTATTTTCGCGCTTCATTTTAGCTGCTATTTCAGCTCGTATATTAGCTTTAAATTTGTCAATGTTTTTCAGTTCGCTGGCATAAGTAAACATTACTTTTGAAATATCGAGCTGAACCTAAATATTTGATTTTTTTTCTCCCAGCTCTAGGTTTAGAGATTCAAGGATAAACTTTTTAACAAAGTTTTAAAAAAATCCATTTTTTTTTGTGTAATGTAGTACAAGATAATCAGGTTAAAGGTTTGAAATCCATGATCAATTTTCTCGAAGACCGAATAACCGAATAATTTTGATTATGGGAAAAAACAGAGATTTTATTTTGGTACATTTTTCGCTGTTTGTAAAAATACGACAATTCTTAGGAAAATTTGAAACTCAAAAACCAGAATGAATTTCAGCTGTTTATTATGGAGGCTTTCCGTGGTCGGTGCCACAATCAAAAAGGGAATCAAGCTGGGATCAACTTTGCGTGTATTGGGCAACATTCAGAAACTCAACCCCCCATTATCCCCGAAATGGCGTGTACTCACTCGTTTCACAAGGTTGCAACATGCTTCCTTCCTCCTCGGATGCCTCGGAGTTGGCGGCGGACCCACTGGACATTCGCCACCGGTGCGGCGATCGGAATTTGTTGGCGGCTGCTCCCTCAAATATTCGCCACCGATGCGGTGATGAAAGGCGAGCGAATTCAGCAGCTGCACCACCTGGATTTCGCCACGGGTGCGGCGATTGAGCGCCCTCTGATTCGGCGGAGGTTGGCCCCGCCGCGGCGAAGAACTTCGGTTCGGAACGGCAGCGGTTCCCTGGAATTCTTTCGCCACTGGTGCGGCGACGAACGCGAACCTTTTCGGCGGCTGTGTCACCAGACGTTGCTCGCCACTGGTGCGGCGATGGAAAGCGAACCTGTTCGCCTCGGCTCGCCGGGTTTTCTTCGCCACCAGTGCGGCGATGGAATGCAAGCAGCTTCGACGATCGTCCTCGGGATTGTACGCCACTAGTGCGGCGACGAAGTTCGCTCTGGATTCGTTGACGTTTCCTTTGAGTGTTGACCCCTGCTGTGGCGATGAAATTCGCTTCGGTTCGGCAGCGTACCACCGGGATTCCTTCGCCACTGGTGCGGCGACGAAAAGCGATACTATTCGCCGGGATTCTCTCACCGGATCGGCGATAGATGGCAAAGAGCTTCGGCGGCTGTTCCCGGAGGTCACGCCACAGATGCGGCAAGGAGCTTCGCAGCAAAAGGCCTGCTGCGGCGGTCGGGCACTTTGCTTCAGCAGAAGTTCCTTCGGACGCTCCTTACTACGGCGACGCAATCCGGTCCGGATCGGCAGCGATATCACCAAAATCCTTACGCCCCTGTTGCGGCGACGAGATTCGCTCTGGATGCTTTCGCCACTGGTGCGGCGATGGAGATCGATACTATTCGCACCGATTCGCCGGGGTTCTCCCACCGGATCGGCGATAGATTGCCGGCGGATTCGGCGATCGTCCCCGGGCTCCTTCGCCACTGGTGCGGCGATCTGAGGCCCTTCGTTTCGGTGGAGGGTATCCCGGATGTTGCGCCACTGATGATACAGGGAGCTTCGGCGGCTGCTCAACCCGATGATCGTCTGCTGCGGCGGTCGGAGGACCTTTGCTTCGGGGGAGGTTACGCCTCAGATGCGGCAAGGAGCTTCGGTGGCTGCTCCACCCGATTGATCGCCTGTTGCGGCGGTCGGAGGCACTTTGCTTCGGCGGCGGTTTCCGGGGTGTTACGCCACTGGTGCGGATCGAAAGAGCCTAATAATCCAGGGAGAAGGAGAAATAAGGGGAAAAGGGCCGCCTTCGCGAGAGCCCGTATTAGTGCCAGAGCACTTTTCTAATAATTGGCAAATTACCTTCGCGACCCTTTTTCTTGAGTTCGTTTTCTCCTCCTGGAGCTCCTGATCCGGAATCGAGTTTGGGCTGTCCTAGTGGCGATAAAAGAGCCGATGTAGTGGTTGGAATTGGCTTGATGGCAGGGGTTTTACCTGTTTTGATCCGACTGTGCCCAGTTGCACGTGGCGTGGCCGGGTTTCTTGCCTCGTAACAGCTGTGAGAATGAAAAAGCATATTTTCAATGCCTTTGCGCCAACAGATTCCGGGGTTACATACCTCCTGCTGGTGCTGGTGTTGGATCCGGATCCTCCGGCTTCTTCGGCTGGCAAAACCGAGCTTTCTTCGGGGCACACACTACTGGCACGATCGACCAAACTTTTTTCCACCGGAACCGCGAATGACGTTTACTGCACGCTCAGATTGTTTTACTGATTTTTTCCTGCACGCTCAGTTTTGTTTATTCTTTTTTTGCCCGCTCCGTATCCTTTCTATATTTTTGCGTTTATTTTTCCTACACGTTTGCGCTACTTGATATGGGACTGGGTTTTTGGATGAGTTATTGTTGCCAATCGCTTTAAATGTATCAAATTTGAGACTTATTTCTTAAAATAAATTCAAATGCAACGTGTTTTAAAAACGATTCGCAACCTTCAACAAAGTTGGTTAATGAATTTTAATCTTTAATATCAAAAGTTCAGGAATGTTTTTCAGCGATTTACATAAAAATTGGTTCACATGCTCAATTTGACAAAAGATGTTGATTTGAGATGCAGAATGACTCCTATCACTTTTGAAACGGAGAGAAAGGGGAGCCATACAAAATTTAAAGAAAAAGCGACAAAGCTTATACAATTTTCATGTGATTTTATTGATTGTTTTTAAAACATGCATGTTTTGACATGACAAAATGATTTATTTTAATGAATGACTATTTCTTCTTTAACCCTTCAATGCATAGTGTTGTTTTAAATCAACACTTATCAAAATCCAAATATCTCGGATGCACGTTAATATTTTAAGTGATTTATTTTTTAAAAAATACTCTTATTATTAAAAGGAGTTAGTTTATGGTATTTTCATAACGATATTTCGATGTATGTGAGAGATATTCAACAAAATTTGCGCAAAAATTTCAAAAATCAAATGTATTTATTTTTCGAAAAAAATAATTTTTTGGACAATCGCTGATATTTCTTAAGATTTGCAAATTCAAACATTTTTTAAATCTCAATCAATCACAAACACCTTCGTGCACCCAGTAAACAATGTTTGGAAGAAATTTGCAAAATTGTGTTTAAATGAATTGAGAATTTCAAACATTATTTTTCAACTTTGATGGGCCATAACTTTTATGATACTCAAAATAACGACTTCAAACCTGTTCAGTTGTGTAATGTATTCGAATTAAAATAATGTTATTATTTCATTTAATCAATAACTTCTATTCTCATTTAAAAAAAAGTCATGCATTAAAGGGTTAGAAACGAAGGGTTCCAATACAGAATCAACAATTGCTTAGCAATTTTTATTAAATTTTTTACACAACCATGTTTTGACGCTCGAAGATGATTTTTTTAATAAATGACCTTTCCTAACGAAACCATCGTAACGAAGGGGGAGTGCCATGAAAGAAAAAATCTGGGAAAGTGTTTTTTTCTCTGGCGATTGAAAGACTGAGAATTTTTCATTCTGGGCAAACATATTCGGGGAAACGGAGTACAACCGTTAATTTTCATACAAATTGGTTCATAAGCATGATATGATATACATTTCATGTCAAATTTGATTTTATGTTAAATTCGGTCAAATGTGTTGTATATTATAACGCGGCCCTAAAAACAACCATTCCTCATTCGGGCCAATTTCTTGTGATCTCACATCACTTTTGCATGAAACGATGTCTGGAATCAAAAACGTTGCATTCGGGCACAGGATGCGTCTTATTGTTTTCCATTTTTTTTTAAATATAAAAAATTTAAATCCTTTTAAAACTGTCCACCGAAAAACAAATTATGTTTTATTAAAAAAAAAGCTTTTAAATTAAATCATAGCTGGATGGAATTTTATAGACTTTAAAGTGTTATTTGCTTTTAAGAAACAGTTCACCACTTTTCCCTAATTTTAAATATGTTTTTTAATAAAAAAAATAACTTTAACCGATAAGGTTGATATGAAATCTAACAATTGAAAATGAATGGAAAAAAAATAGCCAAACTTTTGGTTTAGATAAAATGTGGCAGGAAAAGGTTCACAATATTCTCAAATTTCAATACGTTATTTTGCGATTTATTCTTTGGATTAAGTATAAACTTGTAAATTTAAAAAAAAACCGATTTATGGATTTTCCCCGACAAGTGAATCCTTTTGAACTGTTTAATATTCAAAAATTTCTTTTTCATTTTTCAAAAAAAAAACATTCTGGATAAACTTAATGCTACCAACTTTGAAAAGAAATGATAACTGGTTTTCAAAATCATCCATCCAAATAGAATCAACAAAACGAAAAAGAAAATTTAGAAACACCCTGTAGCAGAATCGTTTCACAAACAAACACCAAACGGTCGACCGGTAAGCATAAAGTTCGATTTTATGCGCCAAGAAAATGCTGTTTTAAATCTTTTTTTGGGAATTTACATTACGTAATACTGTGTAAGCAGCAATCAATTGTTATGCAGAATTAGCTCTCTTGCTTTGCTTTTGAAACGGAGGACTCCCATACAAAATGTATGAGAAAGGCGACAGAAATCAAAAAATTTGCATGTGATTTTCATTAAATCAGGAACACAAGCAAATTTAACATAAAAGATGCATTTTTGTAATGTATAATCTCTCCAATCTTTGAATCCAACATTTAAAACTCAGATTTTCTTCTGTGTATTTTTATCATAATTTGTTGCAGACTTTAACTGTAATCTTAACTAAAAGTATCCAAATTTTCGACCGTCAACTTAACCCTAATTAATTTTTTTTCTAAATTTATTGAACAAAATTAGGAGAATAGAAGGATACAACAGTCATAACTCCATTTTCTGAAGCGAGTCGTGGCTCAAATAGCCTTAATCCGATTCCTTGGAAAAATTACACAAGATAGGTCTCAAATGGTTCAAAATTTTCCAGGCCGAACTTGATTGATCTGCATTTTATTGCTGTGAAAATAGTCAGGATTAGCCCTGATTTATTCACTTTATTTATAAAAAACAACAAAAAAAATCAAGTTCAGTGAATATAATTTTATTTTGCGGCCAAAAACGAAATTTTTTGAGCCAAGTTTTTAAAATAAACATACACGATTTTTCGAAATCCGAAATGAAGGAAAAATAATGTTTCATGTGTATTTCATTTTCTTTCGAATTTTTATTGCATTATTCCTGGATATTGTGCAAAATCTTCGGATATTACCTGGATTTTGTTTTTTTTCATCTTCGCCCTGGAGTAATATCAACTTACAAAAAACATATTTTGGGGTAATGATAATAAAACTTTCCTGACCGCTGTTCTATGTAAATCCATGTTTTTTTCTTAAATCTATGAGCCTATCAAATATGTCACATTTAACATTGTCGCATTGTCACATTTAAAATGGATTTTGTATGGATAAAACCTCCTTCCCATAACCCTTTCAAAGGGGGTGATCTTTCCAGAGCAATGAATAATCTTTAGGTACATATGAAAATTTGTCAGTGTTCCAAATATGATATAAATCGTTCCAACCATCTGTTTTTTGTTCATTGATTTCGTAGAGAGTCCCACCATTTTATTAAATTCATGTCAAACTTGTTCAATTTTTTGGTGTTTAGTCATCAGTTTTGAAAAAGATATTTCTGGATGTTGTCCATTTTCACCCCATGTAACAGTACTTATTCAGCGTATCATACTTAGTCTCATTACCCATAGTCAACCACAGAAATGAAAGTACATACAGTAAGTCTGCTAAGTATAGAACTTTGTTTTAATTTTGGACCAGTTAGATGTGTCGTCTTGATCATAGCGCCAATTAATTTTGTTCTAATGTCGTCGCCTACAGACTACATAGAAGATTGAAACCAATTTTCACCGGTGGATGTCAGTAGATTTGCGTCGTGATCTGAGATCTGCTCTGGAATGTCAGACATTCGATCGTTCCGGCACAGATGGGGTAATCTGGAGGTACCTAACTTGCATATCTACTCGAGCGTAAGAATTTTTGCCACCTCCCCATCTCTTGATTCATAACATTCAATATCGGCAAATCGTTCGATAGGAGTTACTCAAGCCAAGGTTTGTTGTCCGGTAGCTCTGCGAAACTGAACCTAGTACCCTAGCACAGCATGGGAGGACTTGGTTGTGTTTTCACAACAGTCAGTCCCATCGAAATCCGTCTAGACGTGAAAGTTCGTGCTGTAATGTTCTAAGAATAGCATCGCCGTCGCGCAGCGTCAAAATTCAAAATACCAATCGAGAAAAGATGTGTAGATGTAGAGGGAGAGCGTGGAACGACAGCCGAAAATCCGGTCCCGGTGAAAATCGGTCGAGTTAGTCCAACCTGTAACGCGGTACATTTCGTGACACGGCAATTCACGGCGTTCGTCCGTCGGTAAGAACACTTGTTGAAAGCCAACCATAAAAAAGTGATTTTCGTGTGCGATTGAACCGAATCAACCCGAAAAAAGCGAGAAATTGGTTTACGACCAAAAACTGAAAGCCAACCTTCGCCTATTGCCCTTTTCGGGTGGAAATTGTTCGACGATCAACTTTGACACCGAAGCGCGATTAGATTCTTGAACTTGAATCGGTTGCGAAATGTGCGGAATTTCGGAATGTTCCCTTCCGACTTCTTCCAACCAGCAGCGGCCGTCGTTCTTTTGGTTCGAATTGAAAAGGAAAAAGTGATCGGATTCGTATCTCTCGAGGTTAATGGTTGAATCGAGCGAAGTAGATGCTGATTGCGTCAATTGCCACGGGACGGGGTTAAACGATTAATATAATCTCGTTCGATTTCCAATTGATTTGAATAGGTCAATTCGCTTTTCAGTTTTTTTATTGTGATATCTATTTTTTAACTCCACTAACGTTTGATTTTTTTCAGCCTCCTAAATATTTGTATTTTATTCAACCTCCAAAATATGTTTATATTATACTACATAAATAACTTTTTGGACATTTACGATTTCTGAAAATTTTCAAGATTTTAAATTGTTTTAAAATCTATTCGATACACTTGATTTTTTCAATTTTCTAAATATTTTTAACTTCTTCGAAATATTGAACTTACTTAATTTTCTTTTAATTATTTATATTCGATTCTCTAAAATTTTATGGATTGAATTTTGAACAACGTTATGACATTTGCTAAATTTTTACAATGATTAATGATTTTGTTTTCATTTCCAATCATCTCTTTTTTCTTCGATTCCTTGAATTTGGAGATTTTCTAACATCTGATGTCTGATGTCTGATGTGTGATTTCTGATTTCTGATGCCTGATGTCTGATGTGTGATTTCTGATTTCTGATGCCTGATGTCTGATGTATGATGTCTGATGTCTGATGTCTGAGATCTGATGTCTGATGTCTGATGTCTGATGTCTGATTTCTGATTTCTAATGTCTGATGCTTGATGTCTGATGTCTGATGTCTGATGTCTGATGTCTGATGTCTAATGAGTAATGTTTAATGTCATATGACTGAAGTCTGATGTCTGATGTATGATGTCTGATGTCTGATGTCTGATGTCTGATGACTGATGTCTGGCGTCTGATTTCTGATGTCTTATGTCTGATGTCTGATGTCTGATGTATGATGCCTGATGTCTGATGTCTAATGAGTAATGTTTAATTTCTAATGAGTAATGTTTAATGTCATATGACTGATGTCTGATGTCTGATGTCTGAAGTCTGATGTCTGATGTCTGATGTCTGATGTCTGATGTCTGATGTCTGATGTCTGATGTCTGATGTCTGATGTCTGATGTCTGATGTCTGATGTCTGATATCTGATGTCTGATGTCTGATGTCTGATATCTAATGTCTGTTGTCTGCTGTCTGATGTCTATGTATGATTTCTGATATCTGATGTATGATGCCTGATGTCTGTTGTCTGATCTTTGATGTCTGATGTCTGATCTTTGAATTCTGATGTCTGATCTTTGATGCCTGATGTCTGATGTCTGATGTCTGATGCCTGATGCCTGATGCCTGATGCCTGATGCCTGATGCCTGATGTCTGATGTCCGATGTCTGATGTCTGATGTCTCAAGTCTGATGTCTGATGTCTGATGTCTGATGTCTGATTTCTGATGCCTGATGTCTAATGTCTAATGTCTGATGTCTGATGTCTGATGTCTGATGTCTAATGAGTAATGTTGAATGTCATATGACTGATGTCTGATGTCTGATGTACGATGTCTGATGTCCGATGAATGATGTATGATGTCTGCCGTCTGATGTCTGATGTCTGATGTATGATGTCTGATGTCTGATGTCTGATGTCTGATGTTTAATGAGTAATGTTTAATGTCTAATGAGTAATGTTTAATGTCATAGACTGATGTCTGATGTCTGATGTCTGATGGCTGAAGTCTGATGTCTGATGTCTGATGTCTGATGTCTGATGTCTGAGGTCTTATTCTGATGACTGATATATGATGTCTGATGTATGATGTCTGATGTCTGATGTTTGATGTCTGATGTCTGTATATGAATTCTGATGTCTTATGTTTGATGTCTGATGTCTAATATTTGATGTTTGATGTCTGACGTCTGATGTCAGATGTCTGATGTCAGATGTCTGATGTCAGATGTCTGATGTCAGATGTCTGATGTCAGATGTCTGATGTCAGATGTCTGATGTCAGATGTCTGATGTCAGATGTCTGATGTCAGATGTCTGATATGTAATGTCTGTTGTCTGATGTCTGATGTCTGATGTCTGTGTATGATTTCCGATGTTCGATGTCTGATGTCGAATGTCTAATGTTTGATGTTTAATGTCTGTTATCTGATGTCTGATGTCTAATGTCTAATGTGTGATGTCTGATGTCTGATGCCTGATGTCTGATGTCAGATGTCTGATGTCTGATGTCTGATATCTGATGTCTGATGTCTGATGTCTGATGTCTGATGTCTGATGTCTGATTTCTGATGTCTGATGCCTGATGTCTGATGTCTGATGTCTGATGTCTGATGTCTGATCTTTGATGTCTGATGTCTGATGTCTGATTTCTGATGTCTGATGTCTGATGTCAAATGTCTAATGTTTGATGTTTAATGTCTGTTATCTGATGTCTGATGTCTAATGTCTAATGTGTGATGTCTGATGTCTGATGCCTGATGTCTGATGTCAGATGTCAGATGTCTGATGTCTGATGTCTGATATCTGATGTCTGATGTCTGATGTCTGATGTCTGATGTCTGATGTCTGATGTCTGATTTCTGATGTCTGATGCCTGATGTCTGATGTCTGATGTCTGATGTCTGATGTCTGATGTCTGATCTTTGATGTCTGATGTCTGATGCCTGATGTCTGTTGTCTGTTGTCTGATGTCTGATGTCTGATGTCTGTGTATGATTTCTGATGTCTGATGTTTGATGTCTGATGTCAAATGTCTAATGTTTGATGTTTAATGTCTGTTATCTGATGTCTGATGTCTGATGTCTAATGTCTTTTGTATGATGTCTGATGTATGATGTCTGATGTCTGATGTCTAATGAGTAATGTTTAATGTCATATGACTGATGTCTGATGTCTGATGTCTGACGTTCGATGTCTGATGTCTGATGTCTGAGGTCTTATTTTGATGACTGATGTATGATGTCTGATGGATGATGTATGATATCTGATGTCTGATGTCTGATGTCTGATGTCTGATGTCTAATGAGAAATGTTTAATGTCATATGACAGATGTCCGATGTCTGATGACTGATGTCTGATGTCTGGCGTCTGATGTCTGATGTCTGATGCCTGATGTCTGATGTATGATGTCTGATGTCTGATGTCTAATGAGTAATGTTAAATGTCTAATGAGTAATGTTTAATGTCATATGACTGATGTCTGATGCCTGATGTCTGATGTCTGATGTCTGAGGTCTGATCCTGATCCTGATGTATGATGGATGATGTCTGATGATGATTCCTGGTTCTGTTTGAAAGTTTGGTTCTGTTTTGAAAGTGTTGCCGGAACTGTTTACATGAGGGTATAAAGTGTCCTTATAAAAAAAGGTTGATGGAAAGGTTTATAAACGTCTGACTTCTGATGTCTGATGTCTGATGCCTGGCCTCTGATGTCTGACTTCTGATGTCTGATGTCTAATGTCTGATGTCTGATGTCTGATGTCCGATGTTTGATGTCTGATGTCTGATGTCTGATGTCTGATGTCTGATGTCTGATGTCTGTTGTCTGATGTATGATGTCTAATGTCTAATGTCTAATGTCTGATGTTTGATATCTGATGTCAGATATTTGATGTCTGAAGTCTGACGTCTGACGTCTAATGTCTGACGTCTGATGACTGATGACTGATGTCTGATTTCTGGCTTCTGACTTCTGGCGTCTGACGTCTGACCTATGATGTCTGATGACTGATGACTGATGTTTGATGTCTGATGTCTGACGTCTGTCGTCTGACGTCTGAATTCTTATGTCTGATGTCTGATGTCTAATGTCTTATGTCTGATATCTTATGTCCGATGTCTGATGTATGATGTCTGATGTCTCATGTCAGATATCTGATATCTGATGTCTGATGTCTGATATCTGATGTCTGATGTCTTGTGTCTGATTTCTGATTTCTGATTCTGTTTAAAAGTTTGTCTCGCAGCCAGAACTGTTTACTTGAAAACTTCTGAAGTCTGATGCCTGATGTCTGATGTCTAATGCCTGACGTCAGAAATCTGATGTCTGATGTCTGATGTATGATGTCTGATGTCTGATGTCTGATATCAGATGTCTGACGTCTGACGTCAAAAATCTGATGTCTGATGTCTGATGTTTGACGTCTGATGTCTAATTTCTGATTTCCGATTCCTGGTTTCTGATTCTTGATTACTGATTGCTCAATTCTAAAGTCGGACTCCTAATTCCTGTGCCACAGTTCTGTATTCAATCATGTCGCGTATTTCTTAAAAAATAACTGAGCACCTAAAACTTTTGTCTGACCAATCAGATGTTATTCAATTAATCACGTTTTAAAATGTTTGTTTAACTTCGTTAAACATCGACATTCCAAAGTGATCCACGAAATTGTTTGCATCCGTTTCCATCAATCCGTGGTGGTGCCGAATAGTTTATGCTTCTCAAATTCATCCGGCGCACACAGGAGTATTTTACCCAAAAACCTGGCCAAAACTCAAAATTCAAATTTCATTGGTTACTTTTATGTCAATGTTTATTTGATTGTTGGATAAATTTAGCACCATGTACAGGTCAGTTTTTTGACATGTGATTTGTTTACAAGCTGTTGCAGCTGTCGAAACTTTAGTATTTTTATGAGATAGAATTTTTCTTTAAATTGTTGAATTAGCACGACTACGTCATATCAATGAATAAAATTTTCTTAAGTGACTAAATATGAAAATTTGAAATGGAAAACTTCAATGGAGAGATGTTTAATAATTTTAAGTATAATAGACAAAATTCGATGACTATAAAGACAGTACGCAGTGCTTTGAAAATTCTTCAATTAATTTTTTGTTTTAAACGTTGATTTTTTTTACAAATTAGTGTTTTTGTTTATGTTCCCAGCAAGTCCCGGCGAAATATTTGATATCATTTGAAAATTGATAACTTCAATAATCATGTGCAAAAGAAAAAACTCGCGCAAACTCGCGCATTTTTGATATTTTTAAGTTTGAAGTTTGAAAATATTGATAGATTTTTCCCACAAAAAAGTCACCTAGAACCTCGTTAATTTTAAATTAAAGCGCAGTAAAATTTATGTTTTTTTTTTGAATAATTTCAAATGTTATTTAACTTTCAAAAACAAATAAAAAAAATCTAGATTTTTTTTAATTTTACAACTTTTCTAACCTGGATTATCTATCACGTCATATAAATGTTAGAAAATTTCTAATAGAAATTTACGAAAAATTACGAAAACGGTATTTTTTTTTTAATGATCTTAAAAACGTTTGATAAGTCAAAATAATCTTTTTTATTGATTTCAATACTAAAAAATACTTTTGGCCAACTTTTTCTTCTAAGTACTCCTGTGTGCGGCGGTGGTGGCCGGATGACGTCCAGAGATTGATTCGCTTCCCAAATGAATGTTTACCTCGAGAAACTCGAATCGAAACAGTTGGAGTCAAATTTACAAATATTGAGACTGTGCTGCCTCGCAAAACAGAAACCATGCCGATTTGGAGGTTACACGCTAATGGAAAAAGTTCGCAAATCAATCTTGTTGCTTTTTATTCGTTTTTGAGGAGGAATGGGTGGTGAGCGAAAATGAGCCGATTCAACCTTAAGAAAGAGAACCATCGAATCCGATCGACTTATTCGTTCTCGAGATAAAACAGTTTTTCCCATTAGCCCATTTTAAACTTTCGATGGGTGAAATGGGATGGCAATCGAAAGAGGATAAAAACGGGCGGGAAACAGTTCGATGGTGGAAACACATTAAACGAAAAGTTGATCGTCGTCGTCCCCGTCGGCATGTTTCCGCAACAACCACTAAATATGGGTGCTGGTAGAAAATCTCACAACCACCAACGGGAAATAATTTGTTCATTAAGTGGGTTCAAAACCGAGGAAAAACCACCGCGCTTTAAGGGTTGATTGTTGGGAAACAATTTGGGTTAAAATTGTTTGAAAGTTAGTCTCGCAGCCGGAACTGTTTACTTGAGGGTATAAAGTGTCCGATTAAAAAAAAAAATTGTTGGGACGGTTTGCAAAATTCTGAAGAAAATTTATTTGGAGTGAATTGGTTTGAGAAACACAACCGGATCATCTCTTTTTGAGGTTGAGATCGAGGGAAAATCAAAATATCCCAGAAGTGTGTGTATTAGTTAGTGTGTGTATAAATTTCTCTCGAGATCTTCCGAAAGTTGTCTGGGGGCGACAAATGTGTGCTGCCTTAGACGAATTCGCATTTCCACTCAAATCATCTGTGAATAGAAATTGAATTACAATCTCAAAGGAGCGTTGGTTGTTTCGTTTTTTTTTTATCTCGACTTGTTACTCATTCAGGTACAAAAATGTGCCCGAAACCCCGTTGAATCGACGCAGACGGCAATTCCAGGTTGAAAGTAAAAGAAAAAGAGAAGTAAAAAAGCTAAAAGTGTTTTCAAAGTGAACAATATATTTTGCAGTGTCTGCCTAGGGCTGAAAAGGAGAAAATAAAAGGTGAATGAAAAAAGTGAAAAGTGACAACCGGGAAAGGGAAAATTTTTCCTCTGTCAGTGAATAAAAGCGGAACCGGAAAAGTGAGCTTCCGCCGTGCAAGGCAAGCGGAACGAAACGAAAGCTATAAACAGCTGAATCGGAACCTACAACAACAGCAACTGCAAAAATAACGGAAACAACAACAAATCCCGCCGAAAAAAGAAAGCTACCCATTTAGGCAAAACAGAAAATGCTAACCTTGAAGAAAAGATTTCCATCGCTGCAGAGCCTTGGCGTAAGTTATTTTTGTCACTTCTGTTTTTTTTTGTAGAGAGCATAGCCTGAGAATGCTAATCTGGTCGTAAAGTATTTCATCAAAAATTCAATCGAACAGAGTGCAAAATGTGAACTTAGAAAGGAACTGAAAGAAGTATATTTTCTACAAAAATGTATAAATTTTGGTTGGGTTGGAGTTCTACTTTTAGTGAGTCACTTGTTCAAATGTGTAATTTTCAACAGAAAAATTGATCATCCTCAAGTGTGCTAAACAGGTTGATTAACAGAGTCCCTTCATATGGTTGGCGGAAAAGTTCAATGTGTGATGGTTGGTTTATTTTCACAATATTTTCATCGTGTCAGCATAATGGCATAAAAATAAACGTATCCGTTCTCAAAATACGTATCGTACTCTCGCCATCACATGACGTTTGTTGTATGTACGTCACAGCGGAAATTGGTGTTCTATTCTATATGGAAATTGTGCCATTGTTGATATGGCGAACTCTAAAACCGATTTTTTTGGAAACCTAATTTATGGGCTCCTGAGGGCTCTATGGGGCAAATGCTTGTAATTTTGTAGCTTAATTTTAAGAAAAACTATGAGAAGAATTTTTTACACAATTTTCCGGTCAGTCGTTCCATCTTTTAATACAAATGGTATTTTAAAGCACAATCATCCGTGTCGTGATAAGGTAAAAAAAAGAACCACAATCGATTTTGTCAACAACTATCTCTGAACCGAAACAATTTTCTACAAATTTCTGAGGTTTCTTAGGTATCCGTTTAAAAGATAAATTTCTTAATTTGAGAATGACCAAGGCAATGTTATAGATTTTTCATATAAATATTGTAGCAGTTGTAAAGTGTTTAGAAGAACTTGAAAAAAAAGTTGACCAAAATTTAAAATAAAATGTTATTTCCCAAAGATTATTTTAGGTTTCAACAAAACCTTTTCCATGATCAATTTTAACTCAACAACAATCATGTTTGCATATAAATTTATTCTAGCTGAATCTCAAAAGCCACTATTTTGGCTCTAACTTTTATGCACATTCACCGATTGTTCTACAAATTTTGTATTCTTAATATACGCCATATTTCATACATTTCATTTTATGATACGAGTTACGACAAAAAAGGTAATTAACACATTGCGGATTATGTTAGGTACATGCATTAATTTACAAACATTTTTTATTTGATTAGGAATTATTTATCTAGATGAATTATTATCTAGTTGAAAAATTGCTTGCGAGCTCACGAAAATGGAACTTTTCATTTGAAACGCAATACATCATCAAAACAAAATCTTCAAATTATACATACAGTACCGTTCATAATTGTATAGAAATTGGAAGTAAGCGCACTGTCACTTCGACTTTGAACTACCATAACTTTCTACTCTGATGATATTTTTTGATCAATTTTTTTGCGTAAGATAGATCAACTATCACACTATTATAAAACAAAATTTGAGCTTTCTGGAGTTTGTGTGGCCTGAGAAACAGTAATTCTACGAAAATCGGGCTTTTTGGACTTTTCTCATTCAAACTGCAATATCTCTAAAACTACGCAACATTTTTTATTCAAATTTTGCACAGTGATGGTTGAGATATGAAACTAGCATGTCTGAAGTTTACGAAAGATTCTATCGATGAGATCAATAGTTACGCGAGGTGCAATATATATGGCGGATTCTATAGATTTCAACACTTTCGAGATAGATCAAAGGCTCATCGAAAATGCCGCAAGGAAACTGAAAAGCTCTTTTGCTCCTGGACCTGATGGAATTCCGGCTGTTATTTACAGTCGATGCATCGAAGCTCTCTCGTTGCCGCTAGCCCACATCTATAACCGATCATTTCAACAACGTAAATTCCCGGATTATTGGAAAAATTCCTTCATGTTTCCTGTCTTCAAAAATGGCGAACGACGAAATGTGAAGCAATATCGAGGCATTACGAGTTTATCGGCAGGATCCAAGCTTTTCGAAATTGTTGTAAGTCAAGCCCTCTTACGCGCTTCCTCACATTATATTGCCGCTGAACAGCATGGGTTTATGCCTGGCAGATCGGTGAGTACTAATCTTTTAGAGTACACTTCGTTTTGTCTGAACCAAATGGAAAGAAAAAAACAGGTCGATGCTATATACACCGATATCAAAGCGGCATTCGATACGATTGATCATGGAATCTTACTCGCTAAGCTAGCTAAGCTCGGTATTCATGACAACATGATCTATTGGTTGAAATCATTCCTCACTGAGCGGTGTATTAGGATTAAATTTGGTGATAGCATATCATTTCCATTTACTAACCGATCTGGCGTGCCGCAAGGGAGCAATTTGGGACCTTTACTGTTTGTTCTGTTTTTCAACGACTTGATCCTTAGCTTGGAAATTGGAACCAAAATAGGATATGCTGATGATCTGAAACTATTCGTTCCAGTTGAATCCACTGTCGATTGTGCACACCTTCAATCTTTACTAGATCACTTTGGTGAATGGTGTAGACTTAATAAGCTATCAGTCAGCGTCTCCAAGTGCTCCGTTATAACATTCCATAGAAAGAAAACGCCAATTTTATATGATTATAACATCGATAACCAGCGCCTTGACAGGGTATTTGAAGTTGACGACCTTGGAGTTATCCTCGATGCTCAGCTTACGTTCGATAGTCAACGAACTTCAGTTATAAGAAAGGCGAATCGTCAGCTTGGCTTCATCTCCAAAGTAGCACGAGAGTTCAGAGACCCATTGTGCTTGAAGTCACTCTACTGCGCACTTGTCCGGTCAGTTACAGAACATGCTGCAATTGTTTGGGCTCCCTATCAGTTATGTTGGATTTTGCGGATCGAGCGTGTACAAAAGCGTTTTGTTAGATTCGCTCTACGACATCTACCCTGGCGTAATCCTGAAAACCTTCCCGCATATTCCGACCGGTGCCAGCTTCTGGGATTAGAAACATTGGAACGCCGCCGAAAAACTCAACAGGCATCATTCATCGCAAAAATACTGAATGGAGAAATTCAGTCGCCAAACCTGCTAGGAATGATCAACTTTAATGCTCCTTCGAGGACTTTACGTCATCACTCTTTGCTATCGAATCGAACCCACCGAACATCTTACGGACATAATGAACCAGTGAGTGCAATGATGCGTACGTTCCAGATTGCTGAGCATCTACATCAATTGGGGGAGCCATCTAGCCGATTCATCAACCGAGTACGCCAGTCTTCATTGTTTCGTGTTATCTAATTGTTTTGTATAGATCCTTAGTGTAGATAATTCATTAAAACAAAATGTTCGATGAATAAAACTTAATAATAATAATAATAATAATAATATTTCAGGCATGAACCTTGAAATGCGATTTCTATAGAATTTTGGACGATTCATGAGAACAATATCGTTTCCTCCACCAATCAGACAAAAAATGTCTGGCAAAAGCAATGAAGAAAACGAAAAATGGAATAAATGATCCATTTGTGTTTCGAAATCAGAGTCTCGCGAAATTGTTGTGATTTTTCGGTTGAAATAGATTTACTGGTTGTTAAACAGAGAATATGATTTTCCTATGGAAACATTCGTCCAAAATTCTATAGAAATCGCATTTCTAGGTTCATGCCTGAAATATTGCACCTCGCGTAACTTTTGATCTCATCGACAGAACTTTTCGAAAACTTCAGACATGCTAGCTTTATATTTCATCAATCACTCTGAAAATTTTCAATAAAAAATGTTGCGTAGTTTCATAGATATTGCAGTTTGAATGAGAAAAGTCCAAAAAGTCCGATTTTCGTAGAATTACTTTATCTCAGGCCACACAAACTCCAGAAAGCTCAAATTTTGTGGTATAACAGTGTGATAGTTGATCTATCTAACTCAGAAAATTTGATAAAAAAATATCATCAGAGTCAAAAGTTATGGAAGTTCAAAGTCGAAGTGGCAGTGCGCGTGCTTTCAATTTCTATACAATTATGAACGGTACTGTACATATTAGACTGGTGCAGAACATTAAAAATGCGTATCACATGTTCACTATCAATTTATGAAGAAAAAGATTTATTATAATTTTGGTGGAGTCTGAAATTTGAGTCAAAAGACAAAATGGCAGAAGAATTGCGTTTTGGAATAAAGATCGTGTCCGTCCCGGTTCGAATATTGTAATTTCACTATATCAGCTTAGTTTGAGCTGATTAAAATATTCAATTAAAGTAATAAAAAAATTTAGTTTCCAGTCACATACGCCATAAATAGAAATTGAGTAACAAATGAAAAATCTATAACTTTCATTTTGAAAACCATTGTATTTTTCTAATGAATAATCGGTAAATATTCATAAAGCTAGGCTGAAAAGCTATTTACTTTGTAGAAGCATAAAAAATAAATCAATGAATAATTAATTTATTATTATTTTTCATGATTTTTTAATCACATATTTACAGAACCGCCAACTCCTCAAAATAAGAAATTAAAAAAGAAATTAAAATTATAAAATCATTGTTTAAAACTTTCTAAGAACTTTTAAAATTACCAGTTGTGGTCTGTGAAAAGAAGCTCTTAAATTGTTTAAATACAAGCTTTCAATCTATCTGAATTCATATCAATCAAAAAATACATATCCAAAATTAAATAAAAAAAAAGCATCTAATTGCAGACATTTGGACGATTTCAAAATGGTACAGTTTATCCGGGCTATAAATCCGGGCTTTTGCCAATGATATCTGGGCAACCGGGCCGGACCGGACTTTTTCAAAATTTGTATTAAATATCCGGTCAAACCCGGATAAAATCGGGTAATCTGGCAACCTTACCCTAACCGCAAAGGAAGGTTAAGTATTTTACCATTTATATTTAATTTCTTCAGTTTATTTTGCCGTAACTTAAATTATTTCTTTAGTTGTTGTAATGACTTTAATCAGTGTATATCAAAATATCTACATACCTACATTTAATTTAAACTAGTTTTTATTATAAAATATAAAAATATTTATTGAAGCACGAGAAAAAGCTTATAAAATAATGAAAACAAAGTAGGAACGAGCAATCTATATTTTCACAAATATGCTAAGAATATGAATGAGATGAAAAATTAAATTTAAGAACTTCAATCTCGAGTCTAGGATTGTTCGATCTTCAGGAAAAGATCGATTCAGATGAACGGTCTTGGGATCGATCCACCTAAACAATTGAATCTTGAGGATCCATCTCTAATAGATTTATCTTATCCATTTTTGTTGAAAACGGAGGTTTCAGTGGTAGAATAGAGTTATCTTTATTAAGATTTGTGAAGTCATTAGATTTGTGAAGTCATTAGAATACACCTATATTGATTAGCGATAGCTAATTGCGTCTGTTCCCCAGGTCAGGGGCGGCGTGCAACAACAACCGAGCGTCTGTTCTCCAGGTCAGGGGCGGCTCAAACAGCGTCTGTCTCGCAACGAGCGGCTGAATTTATGAAATGCGGCTCCCGCCAAGGCCAAGATGGCAGCCGCATCGCGGGATAGGGACTTTAGGCTAAAAACCTACTGCTCCTGATATCTTGGACTGTTACGGAAACTGAGAGAAAAAATAACCGAATTGGAACTTTGGCAACGACTTTTAGCATGAAAACACGGACTAGAATTGGAACTTGGAATGTTTTGACCCTTGCCCAGCCAGGAAAGCTGGCTCAACTTGCTAGAGAAGCTAGCCGCCTCAAGCTAGAGATATTGGGACTGAGCGAAGTCCGTTGGCCTAACACTGGAGAACACAAGACACAGCCCGGGCAAGTACTGCTTTACTCTGGCATATGAGGAGAACACGCTACTCGGGAACGAGGAGTTGGTTTCCTATTAAGCCCGCAGGCCCATGCGGCCCTTATAACATGGGAACCGATCAACGAAAGAATAATCGTAGCCAGATTCAGAACACGGGTTAGAAACCTTACAATGGTCCAGTGTTATGCGCCAACTGACGTTGCCGATTTGCAGGAGAAAGAGCAGTTTTACAGTCAATTGAACAGCGTGGTTGAGAGAATTCCGAAGGGTGACATTCAAATCCACTTAGGCGACTTCAACGCAAAGATTGGCTCCGATAATCAGGACTTTGAGTGCATCATGGGGCGCCATGGCCTAGGACAGATGAGCGAAAACGGAGAGCTGTTTGTAGAATTTTGTGGCAACAACAACATGGTGATCGGAGGATCGCTCTTCCCCCATCGACCCCCATCGATAAACAATAAACAATAAATCAAATTGACCACATCTGCATCAGCCGAAAATGGAGAAGAAGCCTTCTTGATGTCCGCAACAAACGAAGCGCAGACATTGCATCTGACCATCACCTCGTCCTTGGCGAGATACGACTGAGAGTTGCGCGTGTCCAACGGCGCGAGGAGAAAGTCGGGTGTCGATACGACGTCCGCCGGTTGGAGAATCCATAGGTGAAAAGGGCATACGTTGAACAGCTAGAATCCCGAGCCTCGGAGCTGCCGACAGACGGAACAGTCGAAGAACAGTGGTGTGGAATCCGGAATGCCTTTATCACGACGAGCCATGGTACTCTCGGTAAAGTTTGTGGAAGACGAAGTGAATGGATGTCGGATGAAACCTGAAGGATGATCGATGATCGGAGAAAGGCGAAAGTCGGAATTGAGCAGGCATGTATCGGGTCAGCCAAAGCAGCCGCCCGCTTACGATATGCGGAGCTGGAAAAGGCAGTTAAACGAGCTTGTAGACGAGACAAGAGATCCTGGACAAACTCCCTAGCCGAAAGGGAGAAAGAGCCGCCGCCATTGGAGATATCCGATTATTATATGATATATCTCGCCGCTTTAGTGGTGCAAGGACTAATGCAAGAATGCCGCTGAAAGACCGAGCAGGTCAGCTGCTGACAGATCGAAGAGATCAACTCAAGCGTTGGACTGAGCATTTTGAACACTCTTCCGAGTTACAAATAACAATGGCCAACAGAACCCGCAGCTCGAGGCGCCACAGTAAGTCGCATTAATGGCGTAAACTCGGAAGCGCCCTTGCTGGCTGAAATAGAAGCGGCAATCAAGGACATGAAATCCAACAAAGCGCCTGGAATCGATTGCATTCCTGCTGAAATGCTCAAAGTCGACCCTGCCTTGTCAGCACAAATGTTGCACCGTCTTTTCGCTGACATTTGGGATACTGCAACATTCCCGGCCGACTGGATGCAAGGTATCCTCGTAAAGGTCTCGAAGAAAGGAGACCTGACCGAGTGCGGTAACTGGCGTGGCATAACTTTGATCTGTACAACCCTCAAAGTACTCTGCAAAGTGATCCTGAACAGGATCCAGGAGAAAATCGACGCTACACTCCGACGGCAACAAGCTGGATTCCGATCCGGACGATCATGTGTGGACCACATCACAACGCTACGAATCATACTGGAACAAATCAACGAGTTCCAGGACTCTCTTCTGCTGGTGTTCGTTGATTTCGAAAAAGCATTTGACCGACTGAACCACGAAAACATCTGGGCTGCTCTTAGACGACGAGGGGTCCCAGAGAACCTAGTCCATCTCATCGAAGCACAGTACGAGGCATTTTCCGAACCAATCCCGGTAACTGCTGGAATGAGACAGGGATGTATTTTGTCACCGCTGCTTTTCCTCATCGTAATGGATGAGATCTTGACTGGATCGATTGACTGTAGACCAAACCGAGGATTGCCGTGGAATCCTTCAGCAATTGAGCAACTGAACGACCTTGACCTGGCAGACGATATTGTTTTGCTCGCCCAAACACAACAAGACATGCAGAGCAAACTCGAAGACCTCACCGAAAGCTCCAAGGCAGCAGACCTCAAAATCAATGTCGGAAAGACCAAATCGATGGAAGTCAACACAGAAAATCGTTCCAATTTCGTGGTAGCTGGACAACAGGTTGAGACAGTGGAGTGCTTCCAGTATCTTGGTAGTCAGATTACGCCTGATGGTGGTACCAAGAAGGACATCGAAACCCGGATCAGAAAAGCCCGATTTGCGTTTGCGAGTCTCCGAAACATCTGGCGCTCACGCTAGATCTCTCTACGAACTAAGATCCGAATCTTCAACTCAAACGTCAAATCCGTATTGCTTTTCGGGTGCGAAACTTGGTGCACATATGCGGTAACGATGCGAAAACTGCAAGTATTTGTAAACCGCTGCCTGTGGAATATCATCCGCGCTTGGTGGCCTGGCAACTGGATCTCGAATGAGGAACTACATCGCCGGTGTCATCAAAAGGCGCTAGAAATCGAGATTAGGGAACGTAAGTGGAGATGGATTGGGCACACGCTGCGAAGAGATGAAAACGAGATTTGCAGAGAGGCGCTTGACTGGAATCCAGATGGGCATCGAAGAAGAGGCAGGCCCAAAAGTTCGTGGCGGCGAAGTCTAGCCGCTAAAATCCGCACAGTTGACGAGAACCTTGGCTGGCAGTAAGTGAAGACGCTGGCTCCAGATCGCCAACAGTGGAGATCTTTTATCTCAGCCCTATGCGTCGGTCAATCGGCGCCGAACCTTTAGGTAGGTAGGATAGCTAATTGTCACTTTCCATTCTTACCCAGAATATCTGGCAGCACTGTTGTGTTACTACGAACCCAATTTGCGTTGTCTCACTTAACCGTGTGATGATGTATCGCGTTTATCATCATCACCTGTCTTCAGCAATCATTGATCCATTGTTCTTTGATAACGAATTGAGCACAAAGAGAGTGGAGAACCGAAACAAACCGTGTTTTGGTTCTGCACGGTGTTCCAGAAATCTTCTGCAGTCGGATCAGTTCCGATCGGCCAAACTTTTGGCTCAAAAGGATCCGAAACCGAACCGGTGAGTTTCAACAATTTTTTTGAACTGTATGTAATAAAAAGTAAAAAAAAACACAAAGTTTCAAAGATAAATTAACCTTCTATCTTTGGTAGAAATTTTGATGCTTATAAACGCTTTAATTGAGATCCTCAGTATATTTGAAAATTGGCAAATGGCACTCTTGGACATTGAATCGGTAACTAAAATTTGGATCTAAATAACTAGACTCAGCGAAAAAAAGAATCCATAAAATCGATTCAAGAAATCAAAAATCTCGAGTTAGGTTCAAGCTTCTGCGACGACCGGACGTCTTTTCTATTCGCTGCGAAGAGTTTTTAGTAATTTTTTTTTTCATCGCCTCTGCGATGACCGCGGTTCGGCCTCGGGCCAACACCTTCAGGGTGGACTTGTCGAACTTCCCGAAACGGCCCACTTTTGAAGAAGTGCATTCCTTTGTGCATAGAAAAATTGGTTTAACCTTTGACCAAGTGCTGCGCTTGCAGATGAACCATGCCCAGAATTGCGTTCAAGTGAAGTGTGTTAACCTTAAAGTGGCACAGGACGCTGTCGAGCGCCATCATGAAAAACATGTGCTCTTAGTGGATGGAGCTAGTGTGTTAGTGAGGCTCATGATGGATGACGGTGGAGTGGACATTAAAATTCATGACCTATCCGAGAATGTGTCAAACGAAGAAATCATGACATATCTCAAACCTTTCGGAGATGTTCTCTCCATTCGAGACCTCGTATGGGGTGAAAACTTTGCGTATAAAGGCAAACCAACCGGGGCGAGGGTGGTCAAAATGATTTTGCGCCGTCACATCAAATCATTTGTGACCATTGCAAACGAGGTGAGCTTGGTGACATACAAAAATCAACCAACTACGTGTCGTCACTGCACCAACCTCTCTCATCCAGGCAGTACTTGTGTAGAGAATAGAAAACTCCTCGCACAAAAAACCGACCTAAACAAACGATTAGAGGCTGCTAAGAATAGCAACAATGCAGCAAGCTATTCGAGTGTGGTTGCAAATTTCACCAATTTGGTGACCGGTCAAACTTCGCAAACTGTGTCCATTCCAACAACAAAAGAATCAAGTGAAACCTTGCTAGACAGTGTACCAACTCCAGTTACACCGGCTGAGTCGCTCCCACAGGAGAAAAAAACGGCCAACAACGCTTCCACCAAAGATAAGGTTGGAGAACGAACACAAGATGAAGAAACGATGGTGACTGATGACGAATCCAATTCGAGGGCTCTTAACAACACTACCAGTTCTAATGACGTAAGTGATCTTTATAAATTACCCAAAATTCCTCTCCCTTATTATGCTGAGATTTCCGATAGTGATGGATCTGGTGTTGGTGGTTTGAGCCCAAAAATTACTAGACGTGGTAGAGATCGTGTAAAGAAAGCAAAAATAGATCATAATTCCGGTGCCACTGGTGGGATTAAATCTCAAACTAACAATCAAAATAAAAATGACTCAATTACCGAAAAGCTTTAATATCTCAACCATCAATATATGTTGTATTGCAAGTGAAAATAAAATTAATTCTTTGTGTTCTTTTATTCGTCTTCATGATCTCGATGTTGTTCTACTACAAGAAGTTGAAAGTCCAACATTATGCATTCCTGGCTTTACTGTCCTTACAAATGTTGATTGTACGAAAAGAGGTACTGCAATTGCACTAAAGTCCCATATCCCTTTTTGTAACGTTCAACGAAGTCTTGATAGTAGAATTATTACCGTAAAAATTGGTGATTGTGTAACTGTTTGTAACGTTTATGCCCCTTCTGGTTCCCAAAATGTGTCTGCTAGAGAAAATCTGTTTAAACATTCACTCCCTTTTTACTTACAAAACGCCGCAGAACATTTGATAATTGGTGGAGATTTCAACAGCGTGATCTCTGTCAAAGATGCGACTGGTATAAATAACCTTAGTCTGTCTATGAAAAACTTAGCGTCTAGTCTAATCCTATGTGACACGTGGGAGAAAATACACAGAAATCAGGTTGAGTTCAGCTTTGTCCGTCCAAATTCTGCGTCTCGCCTCGATCGAATATACATTTCTCAGTCCCTTGTCCCTCATCTTCGCACTGCGGCGTTTTTTGTTTCCTGTTTTTCTGATCATAAGGCTTATCAAATAAGGTGTTGCCTTCCAGTTTTGAATACGGCTTGCGGTCGCGGATATTGGTCAATGAGAAGTCACGTATTAACAGATGAAAATATGGAAGAGTTTGAGCAAAAATGGAATCGCTGGCTTAGAGAACGTCGTTGTTACAACTCATGGATATCTTGGTGGATTGATTACGCGAAACCGAAAATTAGGAATTTTTTTCGTTGGAAAACTAACGAAAAGTTTCGAGTTTTTCATGCGCAAAATGAATTTCTTTATGCAAGGCTAAAAGAAGCTTATGACGGTTTGTTTAGGAATCCAGATATGCGAACGGAAGTCAATCGAATAAAAGCGAAAATGCTTCAGCTTCAAAGTAATTTCTCCAAGGTTTACCACAGACTCAACGAAAAATTTATTGGAGGGGAAAAAATATCAACTTTTCAGCTTGGAGAGCGTTTTCAACGCAAGAAAAATAGTTCGATACACAAAATCAAAGTTGGCAGTCAAACGCTGGTTACAAACACTGACATTCAACGTCATGTTGTTGATTATTTTACGGATCTTTATTCTGTTCAGCCTTGTCAGTCAAACGAAAATTTTCCTTTGAATAACGTTATTTCAGAAAACTCCGAAGCAAACAACAGGGTAATGGATGACATCTCCACACAAGAAATTTATTTTGCGATTAAATTGAGTTGTTCTGGGAAGTCACCTGGTAGTGATGGAATCCCCAAGGAATTCTACCAAAAAGCATTCGACATCATCCATCGCCAACTGAACCTCATCATAAACGAAGCCTTGCATGGTAACATTACGGAGAAGTTCACTGAAGGAGTTATTGTTTTATGTAAGAAAAAAACCAATGATGATACTATTAAGTCCTACCGTCCAATTTCGCTACTGAATTTCGACTACAAACTATTAGCACGGATTTTGAAACTTCGTTTGGAAAAAATCATGGAGGAAAATAACATCTTGAATCAAAGTCAGAAGTGCTCAAACTCTGACAGAAATATTTTCGAAGCCCTATTCGCAATTAAAGATCGTATCGCAGAACTAAAATGCCGGAGCCGCTCAGGAAGGTTAATATCATTTGATTTGGATCATGCCTTTGATCGAGTAGATAAACGTTTTCTATTGAATGTCTTAAGAAGCATGCGTTTTAACTCTGGTTTGGTATCCCTGCTTGATAAATTAATGACTTCGGCTGGCTCAAAAATTCTCATTAACGGAAATCTCAGTTCAAGTTTCCCCATCCAAAGGTCTGTACGTCAAGGTGATCCTTTGAGTATGCATCTGTTCGTCCTTTTCCTTCACCCTCTCCTTGAAAAACTCCTTTCGATTTGTAATGATCCTTTGGAACTGGTGGTGGCTTACGCTGATGATATTTCTATCATTTTGCTTGATGAAAGAAAACTTCCCCTCATCAAAGAAGCTTTTGAAAGCTTCGAGCGATGTTCTGGTGCCACTCTTAACTCCCGGAAAACAATTTTTATTGAAATTGGAGCTGATTCTAACCATGCGACCCATGCAGATTGGATGACATTTGGAGATAGCGTGAAGATTCTTGGAATTACGTTCTTCAATTCTCATAAGCGAATGGTAGACTTTAACTGGGACAATGCTATACGGAAAACATCTCACTTGATGTGGCTATTTAAACCTCGTTTACTAAGCATCCATCAGAAGATCATAGTATTAAATACCTTCGTGACCTCTCGTTTATGGTTCATTGCATCTGTATTGAATATCCCAAACTCAGCTGTAGCCAGGATTACATCTCAAATTGGCCGTTTTATTTGGGACAGATATCCTACAAGAGTAGCCATAGAACAACTATGTCTTCCCATTGACAAAGGTGGTTTAAATTTACATTTACCAAAACATAAAAGTAAAGCCCTATTAATCAATCGAACTATGCGCTGCTGGGATTCGACGCCATTCGCCAACTGCTTCCGAGCACAAATGGAAAATCCTCCCAATCCAAAGGGTATTCCGGTATTCTACCCGTGCTTAAAAGTAATTGCCAAAGATGTTCCGTACCTGCCACGACAAATCATGGAGTCACCATCTGCTTCATTGATACACAATGTTTACAAAGACAAGCTTCAAACTCCCAAAGTAATGGAAGAGAATCCTGGAATAGAGTGGGCGAAAGTGTGGAGGAACATCAGAAGCAAAACCCTTACATCTTCTGAAAAATCGATGTACTATCTGCTAGTAAACCGAAAAATTCCTCATGCTGATCTTATGTTCCGAACTGGACGAGCCGATACTCCTTATTGTGACACCTGTACGAACACCTCTGAAGACTTGGAACACATGTTGTCGTCGTGCCCGAGAGTTGCTGACTTGTGGAACCATCTTCAGTTAAAATTAAATGCGATTTTGTCTCGAAGAATATCTTTTTACACGTTTGCAATACCTGAATTAAGAAACACAAGAAGATCTGATAGGACTAAGGCTCTAAAATTGTTTATAACATACATAAACTTTGTGTTAGACGTCAATAATAGTTTTACCGTTCCAGCTCTTGACTTTGTTTTAAATTGTAATTGTATGTAACTTTTTGTCCAAATAAACATGTTTACAAAAAAAAAAAAAAAAAACCCGGATCAGAAAAGCCCGATTTGCGTTTGCGAGTCTCCGAAACATCTGGCGCTCACGCTAGATCTCTCTACGAACTAAGATCCGAATCTTCAACTCAAACGTCAAATCCGTATTGCTTTTCGGGTGCGAAACTTGGTGCACATATGCGGTAACGATGCGAAAACTGCAAGTATTTGTAAACCGCTGCCTGTGGAATATCATCCGCGCTTGGTGGCCTGGCAACTGGATCTCGAATGAGGAACTACATCGCCGGTGTCATCAAAAGGCGCTAGAAATCGAGATTAGGGAACGTAAGTGGAGATGGATTGGGCACACGCTGCGAAGAGATGAAAACGAGATTTGCAGAGAGGCGCTTGACTGGAATCCAGATGGGCATCGAAGAAGAGGCAGGCCCAAAAGTTCGTGGCGGCGAAGTCTAGCCGCTAAAATCCGCACAGTTGACGAGAACCTTGGCTGGCAGTAAGTGAAGACGCTGGCTCCGGATCGCCAACAGTGGAGATCTTTTATCTCAGCCCTATGCGTCGGTCAATCGGCGCCGAACCTTTAGGTAGGTAGGATAGCTAATTGTCACTTTCCATTCTTACCCAGAATATCTGGCAGCACTGTTGTGTTACTACGA
Organism: Uranotaenia lowii; assembly: GCF_029784155.1. Taxonomy (NCBI): domain Eukaryota; kingdom Metazoa; phylum Arthropoda; class Insecta; order Diptera; family Culicidae; genus Uranotaenia; species Uranotaenia lowii. Next base: position 277,946,154 of record NC_073693.1, on the reverse strand, counting down.
ACCCAATTTGCGTTGTCTCACTTAACCGTGTGATGATGTATCGCGTTTATCATCATCACCTGTCTTCAGCAATCATTGATCCATTGTTCTTTGATAACGAATTGAGCACAAAGAGAGTGGAGAACCGAAACAAACCGTGTTTTGGTTCTGCACGGTGTTCCAGAAATCTTCTGCAGTCGGATCAGTTCCGATCGGCCAAACTTTTGGCTCAAAAGGATCCGAAACCGAACCGGTGAGTTTCAACAATTTTTTTGAACTGTATGTAATAAAAAGTAAAAAAAAACACAAAGTTTCAAAGATAAATTAACCTTCTATCTTTGGTAGAAATTTTGATGCTTATAAACGCTTTAATTGAGATCCTCAGTATATTTGAAAATTGGCAAATGGCACTCTTGGACATTGAATCGGTAACTAAAATTTGGATCTAAATAACTAGACTCAGCGAAAAAAAGAATCCATAAAATCGATTCAAGAAATCAAAAATCTGAGTTGAAACGGTCGATCTCCATAGATCGATCCAAGATCGACCAATCCTTCTCGAGAGATTGGAAGATTCGTTAACCTCTTCAAGAGCTATGGAAGAAATTGCACCTTTAGCTTAAAATACAGTATTTCATCACGACAACATATGTTATGCTACATATGATTGTTGACCATTTGCAATGTGATAAAAGTACACAGTAAGTAAAGTAAAGTAAGAGAAAAGTATTTTTTCACACATAAAGTTTTTTTTTGTATGAGCACTAAACAAAAATGACAAAGATACATACAGGTTAAATGATTAAAAATACAAACCAAAACTTTTTTCTCAAACCTAGAACGTTGAACTATTCTTTAATGAGCTAGAAATATAAGAAAATTTTCGAAAAGTAATGCCTATCTCATCGAAAAATATAAATAAAAAAAATAGGTACATGCGGTGATTATCGCATATCAAGATTTCAAATAAAAGATTTGATAGCAATGATTTTTTCAAGAGTGTTAATGGTAAAACATTAATTTGTGTTTCAGAACTTGAATCTAAAGATGAACTTTCTAATTTTTCTTAAATGTAGAATCGACATTTCAGTTTTCATTCATAAATGGTTTTTCAATAGAAAAAAACAAATCAGCATTCTTATTCCAACTTTTAATTTACGCAAAATCAACTACTTTATTTTTGCCGTTGAAAAAATAAAAAAATAATCACATTTAGTTATATCGATTTGAAATATGGCTAAGATTTTTTCACGAAAAAATCAGAACTCGAATATCTCAGGAAATGAATAGTTTGCTTTTTTGTTTGTTTGTTTTATTTACTGGATACGAAGAAAAATATAAAAAAATTATTAGGAGTTAAAACGGGAGAAAGCATAGCTTTTTTAAATTTTCATCGATTTCTATTGATCATCGTAAGGTTTACTTTGGCTTTCCTCTGATTTTCCCCAAATTGTTAAAGTTGCTTCTTATAAGCGAAAAAGGATTTTTTACAGTATATTCCATCAAACATCAAAATAAATTGGAATTTTATCAGCAATAAGAAATTAAACATTTTGATAAAGTATTATAACGCAACTATCAAATTCCTTAGCGCTGGAGGAAAATTTTTTTAAAAACCTCTTTTAGTACCTTTGGAATACTAGCAAAAGTTTGTAGAATCATAATTTATTTCTTAAAATTTACTTTGTAAAAGTGCATAAGTTTTGCAATGTAAATTTTAAGATGATTTTTGTAGAAAAACATATATGATACTATCCTTATTTCGCACTCCTTTTTCATATTTTTCGTCCTTATCGCCAATTGCTTCATCCAAAAAAAAAGTAAACTTATGCTTGATTTATCCGGTGAACAGTTTAACACAAACTGTAGAAGAAAATGTTGATGATTTTCTATCATTCATATTTTTACAAGCAAAACTCATAGTGGTACTATTCTTATTTCGCTCACTGTATTTTGCGGTTCTTATTTAAAGCGGTGTCTGAAACGAGAAAAATACGCACTGGCGAACGATATTAGGCAAAATAGGTACTTGTAGGAGAAAGTGGGGTATCGTGGGCTATGGGGAAACTTGGGAAACTCTGAATATCTCGTATGTGTGTTGAGATAAAAATCTGAATCGAACTATCATTGTCGTCGCTCTGCGTAAGCATATTTTTCCATGCTGTTAACTTGATGAATTTTTTTTAATTAGAAACTTGCTTAAATATTGAAATCTCATCATTGTACAAGGTACGCTCGAAATAAAATGTTTTGCTAACATAGATTAACCCTCATCCGCATTAGATTTCATTACCCTAATCAGCACTTGTGGTGTCAATTTGTTATAACTTTTGGCGTGTTAGACCGATTTGAACAAAACTTACATCAAAAGAAACCTTGTAATGTCAGTGAAATATGTTTAGAACATTATATACAGCTAAAATTACTAGTTTTCTCGTTATTCAGCATGAAAGAAAAAAAAATCCGAAAAAACATGCCTCACGAAAACTGCTGTAGTTCAAATGTTACATGTCCAAAAAAATATTTGCCTTATGCATATGAAAGCTGAAGTTAATGCCTACATTATGAAGACAAGAAATATTTTTTTAAAATTTTTTTTAATGAAATGGTCACAAAAAGTTCAAAAAAGTGGTCTAAAAAACCTACTTTTCATTCGATTGCTAGTAAATACTGTTTGAGCGATGGTAGAGTTTTGAAAAAAATATGACTACAAAATGTATTAAAATTCCAACATTTTGCTGTCTTTAGATTTTTGATGCAACAAAAATTGAATTTACTGGATTTTTTCAAAGTTCACTTCTTTGCGCGATTTTTTTACAAATTGAAATTTCATCTGTTTTTGTGGTCCACCGTTAGGTTGTACCCGGATTATCAGTGCTTTTACTTTGTTTGGACCAACCAAGAGTATATTCATTGGAAAGCACATTTAATCTACATTCTAGTGAGGTGCTGCAATTCACGCTGTGAGATTTCACAAAAATATGAAAATTATAAACATAAAATCATTCCTGAATTTCTAGAACTACAAGCACCTCGTCCAGCAAAACGTGTTTGTTTGCTCTCCGCAGGGCTAGAAGCGACCATGCGGTAAAAAAGTAGGGCAAAATAGTTACTTTGAAGTGAAATTAGGGTAAAATTAGTGACCAGGTCAAGACGAAAACTAACTAAAAATGACTTTAACAACTGAAATATAACGCTTCAAAGAAAATTCTGTTCATTGAAAAACGTTTTTTGAAAGGCTCTTGGTCTCACTAGTAGAAAAGCAGTACGTTGGACAAAAGAGGAACATTTTAAATAAGCTTAGATAATTTAAGAATAGCGACCGCAGAATCCTAAAGTTCTGAGGGAACCAAGAGATCGTACCCGAAGGACTAGGACAACTAAGTCCGAAAAGAACTTCGAGTTTATCCATTTTCTTTGAAAATAAAAACCCACAAATTTTGAAACTTCACTCAATAGTGTATACACGCAAATCCGATTTTTTTCAATGTAACTAAAACAGTTGAATAAAAAAATAAAATCATATTGAAAAAAGTTAACAACGAAATAAACTAACAGAAATCAAAAATTTTAATCAAAATTGTTATATGTGAGAAATCTATAAATTCAAATAAAAAACCAGCACATGTTCAACGAAAAGTTTCAAGAATATGCTTGAGATTGAGTTAAGATTTACATTTGCAGAAATTTTATTTCATGAAAGAGTCATGCAATTAAAAATTAGTAGGTCCTCATGAAAAAGTGACAAAATAATGGTAGAAGATTGAAAATAGATAAAAGACAAAATGTTGACAGAAGATTGACAATGACTCAAAGAAGCTCAGCGAAAAATTGACTTAAGATTCAAGATAATTACACAAAGAAGGCTAAAAAATTTTCAAAAAATCTTCAAGGTAGAATAAAATTTTTCAAATTTAAAATTAACTCAAAGGGAATGTACCTTCAAAAATGAAACATTTCCAAAGATATTTACTGCAGACTTTATTGCATGATTCACATATCAATCATAAGAAAGATTTACAAGAAAATGAGGTTCAAAAAGGAAGAAATTTTTAAAAATTATTCACAAATGATTTAACATGACACTTTCTTAAAAAATATCAAATCCAAGAAACACCTCTGAAATTTCTTGTAACATTGTGGAAAATATATCAGTCAACCTCTTAAAAGGTACAAGAATGACTGAAAGTAATCTAAAACTTCAAATAGGTTTTGAAATCTTAAATTGATATCTTTGTATATCTACCAATTTTTCAAATGATTCCAAAATGTCTAGAAATAAAGGAACTTAGAATGGGAATATCTGATATTTTCGATTCAATTGAGTCGCTTTTCACAAGTTCACCTTTCATTCAATACAAACCAGAGTTTTAATAGCATGGAAGTTTCCTGCCATGTGATAAAGTGCGCTGTACAGATTTTGATTGATATATTTTAATTAAGTTACTATATTTTAACAAATTCAAGCTTTAAAAGTCATGAAACTTCAAATCTTGGTTAAACATGTTGTAAGAGTGTCTCTTTTAGAAAATATTTTTGGTAATAAATTTATTATTTATACTTTTTTTTCTTAATACGAATGCCAAAACGTTGGTAAAGTGTCCCAAATAAACAAAAAAAATACATACTTTTTAAGGCGAAAAACGATTTTTGTTTAAATTCAAATTTTCATCCAAATAATGTTGAAGTGTAATATATCAAAGCAAAACAAACTAATAATCTTCATTTACTGAATCTGAGCCATTCTCTCAATTTAGGTCGTGTGAATTCCCACAGGACTCGAAAGGAAAGAAAGGAGAACAAATTTAAATAAAAAATAATCTAAGGAAATTATTTAAAAAATAGTGACTTTAGTGACCAAATTTCGAAAAAAGTAACTTGTGAGTGACCAGCCTGAAAAAAGTGGCTAAGTTACTAAAAAGTGACCAACTTCTAGCCCTGTCTCCGAGTAGGTACGGTGGGTGGTGATTCGAACAGAGAGCGAAGCCGACAGACCAAGAAATGCACGACACGCATCGTTATTTCGTCTGTCGGCTTCACTCTCTGCCCGAATCACCACCCACCCTACCTACTCGGAGAGCAAACAAACACGTTTTGCTGGACGAGGTGTGTTCGCGCCAAAACATCAGCAGCGCGAGCAATCAATCAAATTCAGAGCCCACATCAGCTGCAGAAAAACCACCTCAGCTACAAGCAGCATCAATTACTGCCACACGCATTTGCAGTGGTCAGAACAAAAGTGCGTGTGTGCAGCGTGGAAAAAAAGGAATCACCGATAACCGATCTGCTGGTAGCGAGACAATAGCGATACTATTAGAAGCAGTGTATCACCCGTGTCGGTCGGTTGTTTTATCTCGTTTTCAATACAGTCCACTAGTAATCAATCGAGTTGAGCGTTATCTGTATAAATTTATTAAATAAATGTTCCCGTGTGATCGTATCACCTGCTAAGTATCGTGCTTTGATTTACTGTCCGAAGTATCACGTCTGGAAACTTCCGCGGTTGTTCTGAACCAGTGCGCCTTTAGGGATTGGCCCTAACATTTGGTCCTTAGCGACCGGATTAAACCGCGAAGTTTGTGCGCGTTTTTCTGTGTGAACGTTTTGTGTGAACAAGTGCTTTTGTGCTAGCCGGCTTGGCTTGGGTTTGCCCCATTTTGTGCGAATCCCTTTTTTAAGCGGGTGGCTTGGGGTTATCCTTTTTTCGATCGCGGGCTCGAGTCTACCGTATAAAAGTGCACTTGGGCAGCCAGATTGGCGGGCCTTCTCTACCAAAGTGTGTGCTTCTCTTGAACGGCAATTCCTTCCCCCGGGTGGGCTTGAAATGAAAAGTGAAATCATATAAACACTCCGGAAGTATAGATACACTTCTTGACATCTTGTGATTGAAAAGCCCTCATATAGTGGCGCATGTAAAGTGTTGCAAATTAGTGATTTTGAAGCACTTTCGAAGTTGCATTTAGTGAGTGGTGGAATTTAATTCCTGAAGAAAACAACAGCCAGCTGGATACATCGAATCAGAAAACAGCATTTTGGAGTTTTGTTGATCACGCTACTGTTGCAGAAGGATTCGTCGTTTGGCAGAGGACACCACGATAGGATGCAAGATAAGTACTAGTAGATAGAGTGTGCGTATGAATAAGACTATTGAGTGGTTGAGGTGGCATGAATGCGAGTTATTAAGTTTTGATTGCGTTGTGTTGTAAAGCATTGAAAATAGCTATTGCTGCAAGAGGTTTCGATAATTTTTCAAAAGATTTCACTGATTTGAAAATTATCTGCTGATCAACTCATCAGCAGCTTGAATATTTGTCAAAATATAAAAGTTGTCAATTCGTTGTCGTTGGAGGTCTCGGGTGTGTTTTGTGAACAGTGTTTCTAAAAAGTGTCCTGTTCAGAGTTTACAGAATGGCTGATGATCTCCGATATCTATCAAAGAAAGAGAGAATTTTGTGGAATTTGCTGGAAAGTTTGGAAGACTTTCTACAAGATTACAAGGATGATAGTGATCACGGTTCGATACAACCACGATTGGCCAAGCTAGACGAAGCCTACGATTCATTTTGTGATTTGCGCACACATATTGAAGTGATTTTGGACGATGATGAAGACGATTCTGTAGATGAAGCCGACAGAAAGGAAACCCAAAGAAAGGAAAGCAAGAAGGTGTTCAAAGAGTTTATGAACCGATATTTTTCTTTGAAGCAACAACTGTTGTCAAAGATAAGGCCGGTTCCTGCTGGATCATCACAACATACATCTTCTCAATTCGACTCAGCTTTGCCATGTCACACGAGATACCCTGAACTGACGCTACCAATCTTTTCTGGAGAACTTTTGAAGTGGATCAACTTTCGGGACAATTTTAGATCGTTGATACATGAGAATCCCTTGCTGAATGATGTGGATAAGTTCAATTACCTCCGTACATCGTTGAGAGATGATGCGCTACTTCAGATTAACCAGATACAAGTATCAGCGACTAACTACGGCCTAGCTTGGACAACCTTAGAATCGAAATATGAGAATCACAAGTTGATAGCCCAGGAGCATATGGGTGCACTTTTTGCGGCACCTAGCATGCGATCGGAAAGCTTTGAAGGGTTAAATGTATTGCTGACGACGTTTAAAACTAACCTCCAACAGTTGGAGAAATTGGGACAGGACACTAGCAGATGGAGTGCTTTGTTGGCGTTCATGTTATCGCAGAAGTTGGACACAGATACCTTTCGACTCTGGGAAACTCACCATGCTTCTAAAAACGTGCCTTCCTACGAAGCCATGGTTGAGTTCCTAGAAAACCAGTGTTCGATTCTGCAGTCAACGGCAAGTCGAAGTGCAAGTGAAAATCATCGGAATGTGAGAGCTCCCACCAGCCACAGTACAGTTACGATGCAGTACTTTTGTTCTATCTGCGAAAATGGACCGCACACGCCAGAACAATGCTCTAGATTTAGCAAGATGAGGGTGATAGATAGGAGGGTATTAATTCGAAGATTGGGTCTCTGCTTCAACTGCCTAGATTCCGGACACTTTGTTGCAGAATGTTCGCATAGTTTTTGTCCGAAGTGTGGACAACGCCATCATTTTTTGTTGCATCCATATTCTCCAAATCGCAGTAGCCAGTCAACTATGCAGAGCTTCCCTCAAACCCCGGAAAGACCTCAACGCGCGAACAGTCAACCAAGAAGGCAACCTGAAACACAAGATCAGTCGCGAACGAATATCGATCAATTTCCACAAAGCTCGCAATCTACACAACAGCCACCTCCCACAAACACGCCTACTGTTAGTCACCACACTTCTACTCTACTCAGTACACAACAACACACCCACACCGCTATCTTGTCGACAGCCGTTGTAAAACTTGCCGATAGCAATGGTAATACAGTTTTTGCTCGTGCTTTATTGGACAACGGGTCCCAGATTTCTTTGATAACCGAGGAGTTGTCAAAAAAGCTTAATTTTGTTCGTGTTCGGGAAAGTCTTCCTGTGAAAGGTGTTGGAGGGACTACCCATGTTTCAAAAGAGTCTGTTTTTGCTCGTGTTTTATCGTGTACATCTTCATTCACTACCGCCGAGAGGAAATTCTTCGTGCTACCTCGAATTACGTTGGATCTACCCCAAAGAAGCGTGGATGTTAGCAACTGGAGACTACCGTCTTCTATCAGCCTTGCCGATCCAGATTTCAACAAATCAAGTCCCGTTGATCTCGTGCTAGGTGTTTCTATGTTTTACGATGTGTTGTTGCCGAACCAGATGAGGTTGAGTAATAGCGGGCCTATCCTCCAGAATTCTCATCTAGGGTGGATTATCGCAGGAGAGCTACCAGAAACGAGAGTTGTTTCATGCAGTACACTGATACCTAACGAAAAAATAGCGGAATATTTGGCTAGTCCGAAGCCATGCTGGAGCTCTTTCTTCCCTTTATTATATCTGCTATATTTCGTTGCTGCCTGTTTGTTTGGTCAAAAAGTTTTTGCAAATGCAGTATTTGTCCTCCTTAATATGTTTCTCCAAGGACTTTGGAAAGTAAAGTACTCTTGCGACGAATCATACAAACATGAACACCAGTTGTATTGGTTGAAATCAAAGGACAAACTGAATGGAATCTTCAGCAAATTTATACCACGGTGGAATGCTGTACGCAAATATTTGATTGCATACAAACTTCATGAATTATGGGACACTACTGAAAGAACCAGCGTAGCAACAGACACTCCTTGATGTACCATCAAACGAATCGGAACCATTAGACATAGTTAAATCGCATCGCAGCATCAGTATACCAAAAACGTTATAACAATTCCTAGAAAGCCGTTGTAAAATAAGTATTTTCCGCCCCCATGAGGGGCACTGTTGGCACTGGCGGCACTCTTGACCGTATTGCCAGGGGGCCAACCACTAAGTTAAGTTCAAACCGTCTCGTTTGTTTGCGGAGCATACAGTGTTTTTCCTCCGCCAGGGTTTTGCAACACACCGTTCCAATTGAAGTCCAGGATTGTCGAAATGTGAAGGCCCACGTTATGCTCAAACGTTTGTTCGAGAACCTAGTTAACAAAGTATTTTTCGCCCCCATGAGGGGCACTGTTGGCACTTGCGGCGTATCAGCCGTATTGCCAGGGGGCCAGTAGCTAAGTTACGTGTAACCTGTATATGTGTTTGCGGAACCTACAGTTCTTTTCCTCCGCCAGGGTTTAATGCAGCGCACCACTCGTGAACAGATGTTCGATCATCCATTTGGACCTGGCCTGACTAGACCGAAGAGTTTGTTGAGATCACTGTGCAATCCTCAGATAAGTATGCCCCCATTTGGGGCGCAATTGGCTAGCAGCGGCATATCAGCCGTCGATGCCAGGGGGCGATATCAAAGTTATGTTCGTCCAAACCACAAAAAACACGGAGGAATTGTCTTTTCTTATCTATTCAACAGGGCACTTTCTGGAACGCGCCATACCTGAGGATATCGTATCCCTGCTCGACTTTCGGCACGCTTGAAGTATCTGCAGCCCCCGAAAGGGGCACAAAATGGCTTTTAGCGAAGTTTGGTCTTCGTGAATGCCTGGGGGCCATACCGCAAGTTATGTTGCAAAAATCTTTCAATCAACCCAGTATCAACCGTTTCCGTCTCCAACAGGAACACCTCTGTTACCAGAACAGTCTACATTCGCGTGCATCATTGATCTATTGGGAAGTAATCGGGTAGCATACGTCAGGTCGAAGATGCCTACCAGCGTAGGAATATCCGAGGAGCCATGATGTGCATCGTGTTGAGTGAACTCAAGGCGGGCGGTATGTTCGCGCCAAAACATCAGCAGCGCGAGCAATCAATCAAATTCAGAGCCCACATCAGCTGCAGAAAAACCACCTCAGCTACAAGCAGCATCAATTACTGCCACACGCATTTGCAGTGGTCAGAACAAAAGTGCGTGTGTGCAGCGTGGAAAAAAAGGAATCACCGATAACCGATCTGCTGGTAGCGAGACAATAGCGATACTATTAGAAGCAGTGTATCACCCGTGTCGGTCGGTTGTTTTATCTCGTTTTCAATACAGTCCACTAGTAATCAATCGAGTTGAGCGTTATCTGTATAAATTTATTAAATAAATGTTCCCGTGTGATCGTATCACCTGCTAAGTATCGTGCTTTGATTTACTGTCCGAAGTATCACGTCTGGAAACTTCCGCGGTTGTTCTGAACCAGTGCGCCTTTAGGGATTGGCCCTAACAAGGTGCTTGTAGTTCTAGAAAATCAGGAATGATTTTATGTTTATAATTTTCATATTTTTTTGAAATCTCACAGCGTGAATTGCAGCACCTCACTAGAATGTAGATTAAATGTGCTTTCCAATGAATATACTCTTGGTTGGTCCAAACAAAGTAAAAGCACTGATAATCCGGGTACAACCTAACGGTGGACCACAAAAACAGATGAAATTTCAGTTTGTAAAAAAATAGCGCAAAGTAGTGAACTTTGAAAAATTCCAGTAAATTCAATTTTTGTTGTATGTATGTATGTATGTATGTATGTATGGGTCCCCCATCGGTAGCAAGGTCCTGCCTATGTCTGTGTGGCTTGGCCTTTGAATTACTTCTAGAGCTTCCACGGCCGATGGTTCGTCGAAGGAATGCATCCAACCCTCAGAAACCTACAATGGTTGGCAACCCACTCCGCTTGCAATAGTTTCTTCGGATTAACCCCAGATACATTCATTCTAAAATATGTGAAATAGTTTGGAGATAGTAAGGAAAATTACAAAACAATGTGGTAATATATGAAATAATAAAGTATAAAATACGATGATAAATGAATAGATGTAATATATAATTTATTGAAAATATAAAAACAATATTTTTGAATAATTTATAAAAGGATACAGATCTGAAATGGTAAAATTTTGTTAGGATTTACAGAAGCATAATTGTAGTTTGCATGTATGAACAAACATGTATGTACAAAAAAAAATTATACAACGAAGGTTATTCATTGAAAAAGTGGAAAAATATTTAAAGTGTTGATCAAATATTCGTAAAATTTGGCGATTTATAAGAACAATTAACAAATTAACACAGTAGAATTTATTTAAATAAAAAATTATAGCATTAAATATTAACTTTCTAAAATTCAATAAACAAAATAATGATGCTTTAATAAGTATTAATTAGCTTGATTATGTTGGATTTGTTTTTTGATTCAACTGTTTCAGATTAAATTTCCAATTGTCCATTAAAATAGATTTGTTCAGATCGTTAAGGAATCAAAAGTGGCAACGCTGAATAAAAATGTCTTTTCCAAGCTTCTGCTATCCGCCACCGTTGTGTTAACGGCAGGAACGTCGTTTTTAAACCAACATTGAAAAATCATAGATTAAAAATAAATAAATTCAAGGAAAGTTATGATTGGATTTTAATCAGTAACAAAAATGTATACTTATCTTATTTCTTCCAAATACAACCAACGATGTTGAACCAATGTCTTCGTCGTTACCTCATGGCCCAGTTCCATATTGAACAGCTTCACTAGCTCCCGTTTGTGAATTCTTACAAACGGAACTATTCGGAAGCTCTTTCAACCGGTTTACGCTTTTAAATAAAAACATCGCTGCCTTCTCAACGCTTTTTTCCCCTTCACTCACAACACCAACTTATTCCTCAGCTCCCTGGCATCACAATTCAACAACAACACACATGTTCATCCAAATATCGTGGAAAAATCCTTTCTGTCAAAACACAACTTACGCGACCAATATGAATTCATCGAAACTTCTCAATCGGGCTTTTCCACTCCTCAACCCCAACCCCTAGCCGAAAAAAAACATCGCCGCCAATGCGGCCGACCACAACTATCAATAGCCCCAGGGCTCAGCCCCGGGCCCCGTCCAACTCAGACCAACTAATACCGTATTCGTTTTCACCACCCGAAAGTTTTGCACCATCCACGCTGAAAACGAGCATGAATCGAGTTTTGCACTCTCCTTTGTAGGTGTGCGTGAAATCGGCAGTGTCAACAAAAAACATCAAGCTGTCAAAAATCCATTACAGCTGGTATTTTGTTTTCGTTTTACTTCGAAAATTGAAATGAAATTTACTTTAGTTGATCATTGTCTTTTAAACAATATGAAAATTTTAGCATGAATTTATGTATTATGTTGAATTGTTAAGATTTCAGATTTATTTTGCTTAGTAGATTCGCCTCTGGCTCTGATGAACTGCAATACCGGCTGATTCTGGGCGGTCTATGTTTGCTGCTGCTAGACTGCAGTTACCCCAGCTTGAAGGTTCCGGTATTTTGAACGTTTATTTCTCGCAAATCCTTCGTTCGAGTACCTATTTCCATTTAAGATTACAAAAAAAAAAAAATCTTGGGTGCGGGTGTAGTATCGAACTACCGTTTTTGGAGGGCAACGGGTGGGAATCCGGGAATTGGCGCAACCGAGCATCGTCACTCTAAGGCACAGCTCGAAGCTTGCTGCTAGTAGAGTAGCTTCGATGCAGCTGAACGCTTCTTGCTGTGAAGACCAACTTATAGAACCCTCCCGAACAAAAATACTTTTCGGTTTGGGCGATTCCACCAGATCTTTGGGTTGGCCTTTTTGCACTCTGATTTGCTGCTCTTTTTCGGCATCGCCTGGAACCGATTGCAGCAAGCCTTCTGGACACATTTCTTCTTGGGAGCGTTGTTTGCTTTGGAACGTGCCATCCAGGTGAAATTCTCTGCCTCTGTTGGAAACGACACTGGTATTGAATCCGGAACAAGTTTCCGTTCTTCGGGATAAAAAGAGAAAAAAACATCTCGAACGCAATTTTTGCGGTATAGAAATAAACCAACCAGCTGATATTTGTTTACATCGGGAAGCACGTGTTTTCAAAATTCATGATAGTATTGGTGAGAGCGCAAGCAACACCAAATATTTTCAGAGTGTTCCACCGTCCACTTTATGGTGCACTACCAGTGCACTACTTATCGTGAAAACGAGCATGAAAACGATAAAAAGTGCACTACCGGTAGTGCACCGGTGCACCACCACTTGAAAACGAATTCTCTATAAGAACGTAAGCCAATCAAGCCGCCCGAATTGAAACTTTAAAATGCCGGATATTTTTAAGCAAAAACTCGCCAATTTCGCAATAAACAGCAAGCACCATTCACTATCACTCAATAAAAACAATGATCAGTCACAAAATCGTCCAGTAAATTCAATTTTTGTTGCATCAAAAATCTAAAGAGAGCAAAATGTTGGAATTTTAATACATTTTGTAGTCATATTTTTTTCAAACCTCTACCATCGCTCAAACAGTATTTACTAGCAATCGAATGCAAAGTAGGTTTTTTAGACCACTTTTTTGAACTTTTTGTGACCATTTCATTAAAAAAAATTTAAAAAAATATTTCTTGTCTCCATGATGTAGGCATTAACTTCAGCTTTCATATGCATAAGGCAAATATTATTTTGGACGTGTAACATATGAACTACAGCAGTTTTCGTGAGGCATGTTTTTTCAGATTTTTTTTCTTTCATGCTGAATAACGAGAAAACTTGTAACTTTAGCTGTATATAATGTTCTAAACATATTTACTGACATTACAAGGTTTCTATTGATATAAGTTTTATATGAAGTTCATAATAATTCAAACGACTTAAATAGATTTTACTTTTGTGATGTCAAAATGACACCAAAAGTCGGAAAAGGGAGTTTTTTTTGTCCAGGCGTCCAGGGTTCGTCCATAAAAAAAGTAAAGATGCAATATTGAAGAACTTTTGAATTCATTTAGGGTCCCCGAAGAAATTTTTGTATTTTGAAGCTTCTGAAAAAAAGTTACAAGCCTTCAAACTTGCAATGGTGTCAAAATGACACCCTAATGCGGATGAGGGTTAAAAAGTTGATGAGAAAAGAATAAAAAAAAAAACTTAATGATTGAGAAGAAAAATGTGATCCGTTTTCCATAAACAATCATAAAAATATACATAAGTACGCAATTTTTTTTGTTTATTTCATCGACTTTTTCGGCAAGAATTAAAACTTAATAACTTGTCAGTTGGTCCAAACATTTCGAGCTAGTTTTGGCGTTTCGCTCCTCCTCAATGGACCTTAAAACTTAAATTTATTAATTGTATAGTTTTCCATTTTACAAGAACGAATTTTCTTACTTTATGTAACGATCTTCGTACTGTTATTCGCTGTCTGTTGTTTGTTTTTGATGTTATGTTTACATTGATCTGTCAGTGTCTTGATCTTTGGTAAAATTAAGTTGTATGCTGATTTGAAATTAATTGAGTCTTATTGTTTGTTTACAACGTCGTTGTCACCCCTAATTTTCATGTGAAACGTTTCTGCACAGATTCTGGTGTTGTACTTCGAGACTTTTTCTAAAATTTTTGTGTTGTTGTTAAATGTTAACTATAGAGAAGGAACACTAAGAACAGAACAGAAAATTCTAAAGATAAATTACTACCTCAACAACTTGTAACAAAAATTATAAAAGACGAACCCACAAAATCAGCCTGAGTGAAACTAAAAATGAGCAACCCAAACATTTTATTACGATTTCATGTTGTGCAGTCTAGGTGAGAAATTAGCCAGATATTTTAAACAATATGATATTAATGTAGCCTTCCAAACTTTAAACAAAGTTAAGAACGCGATTTTCACAAAACCTAGAGACAAAATACCAAAAGATAAAACAGCAAATGTGGTTAATAGAATAAAATGTGGAGGATGTGAAAAATCCTACATTGGAGAAATAAGTCAATTCCTACAAAAAAAGATTAGAAGTTGTTCTAGTTTTTGTATTGACAAAAACGTTGTCAAAAACAAAAAATAGGAGAAATCTCACTTTCACAACATAGTTTCGTGTACGGTCATGTTTTTGATTTAAAAAACATCAAAATTTTAGATAAAAAAGTCTCGAAGTACAACACCAGAATTTGTGCAGAAATGTATCATACTAAAATTAGAGTCGACAACGACGTTGTTAACAAACAATAAGATTCAATTAATTTCAAATCAGCATAATACTCCATTTTACCAAAGATCACGATACTGACAGATCAATGTAGACATAACATTAAAACAAACAACAGACAGCGAATAACTGTACGAAGATCGCTAGATAAAGTAAGTTAATTAGTTCTTGAAAAATGGAAAACTAAAAACAAAAAAAAAACTGCGTATGTGTATTTTTATACTTGTTTTATGGAAAACGGATCGTATTCTTTCTCAATCATTAAGTTTTTTTTTTCATTTTTATTTCTCATGAGCTTTCTAATCTATGTTAACAATACGTTTTATTTCGAGCGTACTTTGTACTATGATGATATTTCAATACTAAAGCTAGTTTCTCATTTAAAAAAAATCATCAAAATCGTTAGCTCGGGCTCTTTATATGTCACAAATGTTATAGTGCAGTATTTCTAAAGAAACTCAGTTTCAATGTTGCGGCTTCATAAACATCAATGAAACGAAAATTAAAACCATAACAAAGTAATTACTATACATAGTATACCCGCCAATAATGATCACTCTAATGCATTCCCAGGCATGCGAAATTAATCCAGTGCCATTCTATGAGATCAACCCGTATGAAAAGTGCTAATACCCGTAAACCATGATTAAAAACTCAAAAAAATAGAGCAATTAGGATGTGTCACTACTGGCGCCTAATATGTATTACAACATCAGCGACGGCTTAAACACTGATGAAAATGGGACAAAATCCAACAAACATTCGAGAAAGGTGCCATAGCCCTGGTGAACTTGTAATGCTAAAAACACCAAATACTGCCGAGCCAATTCATTCGCACCCTAACTAGGAGAGATAAAGATATAGAAAACCCCGAAAGAGGTCACATTTGCCAATTCTCCCTAATGAGAATGAGTGTGTCATTTCATTAAATTTGCACCGAGAAAGAAAAAAAAGGCGGAAAACTCACGCCATGTGCAGCTCGAGCTTCATAGTTAGTTCGTTAGCACGCGACCGAGAACCACCGCTTGGGGTGGATATGGACGAAAGAAAACAGAGAAACACTAGCAGCATTATTCACCCGGGGATGGACAAACAAAACAGAATAAGGACATACCTACTTCATAGGAGAGAAAGGAGGAGAAGGAGACAGACAAGAGGTGAAAGATATAGCGTGTGGAAAAAATAGCACGTAAACGCATTTATGTTAGCATTTGCAATTTCGTTCGGTGAGTTTATGAGTCTCCTTGACCGGCACCATTGTCCTTTCTTATGGTTTTCTTGGATTGGACATTTAATGCTCCAAGTGAAGCTTGGCTAGTCTCATTTTCGAATGATTAGGTTTCTTCAATATTCAAAACCAACAGTTCAAATACAAACTGGTTAAAAATTTTCAAATTTCATTTGGCTTTTTGAAAATTTAAAAGATTGCATAAAAAGAAAAAAGGGAAATCTAATCTATTTAGGTCAGTTCAACAGAAATGTTTGCTTGGACTGTCAATCATAGACTGCAGAATGAGTTCAAACCAAACAAGGAACAGATAGGTAGATACCCATAATAAAATTGTCCCCTAATGAAAGCTAATGTCACTTGGCACACTACACTTGGCAAGTGTAAAGCGTCTAATGAGGCCTGACTGGGCACTTACTTTTTAAATCGCTTTGTGCCATATAAACGATCTAATAAAAGTACCATTAATTGAATTCTTTTGGGGGCTTGTGCGCGTTGAAATTGCAGCCCAGGATCTGCTGATGTTGGTGGTCTATATCGGTCTATGGGTGACGCTGTCAAAATTATTCTAAAACCAGTAATTGAGCCTTATGGTGATTCAAAGATGGGGGCGCATAAATGATTTTAATATTTGTGTTAGGCAGTCGGTTGACTTCTGTTATTGCTCTAATAACAATTTATAAAAAAAAATTCGAATTAGTATGGTCAGTAGATTTTAGATTTTATGTGAACAGATATTTTTGCATATTAATTTAGCCAGAATATTGACTAATTATTTCCTTAAAAAAAAACTTATAAATAACTGGCTGACCCGGTAAACTCCCTTTTACCATGAATTTAGTGAATCGCTATAAATATTTAACTTCATCCACACGCACTTCTTTTCTAAGAAACTTAGATATAAAGCTTATTTAGTTCAATTAAAAATAGGACAGTTATGAATGCGCGTATCTAGAAAACCATTCGTTTAGCTTAGCTTAGCTTAGCTTGATTAACTACTCACATCCACCTTAAACCGTATAACCCGAAGTGCATGGTTGTAGAGAATGTATTGCTTGTTCAAAAACATATTATGATAACGATAACAATCACTTCGAGGTCCACGATCGCTGGCGTGGCTCAGTAGAATAAGTTCCACATTGCCAATGGTTGCTACTCCGTGATTGACCGAGGCCATCAATTTTGATCAGAGGTCAAATGAATGGTGCTTGGGATTAGCAGCTCATTCACACTGCACAAAACTGATGCTCTCTCTTTTAACGTCAATAACGGCGCCGGCCACGTCCTAGTAGACAATAGATAGATTGGAAGAAAGAGAAAAGGATGAAATATCTATTTTGTGCTTTAGGACCGAGGTTACCTCTGCATCCTAGCAAAACAATTTTGGTTGGGAGAAAGGTTGAAGGAATTGATTGGGAGACACTTTTGACTAGTGTTACGATGAACCTTAAAAATTATTTTCCTAACTCCTATTAGTTCCTATTGAAAGCTTTCAGTTCATTGAAAGGCTTGAGTATGTTTAGTTTAATGGTGACAAAAATGAAGGGACTCTAAAAATGCTTGTTTCTTATTGCTTCTTTTTTTTGTAAATTCTTTATTTGAAACGGCTCATGCTTTCAAGTTTTAAGGAGCCAAACTCGTTTTTGTTTTTACAATTGTTTGCTTAGCTTAACACTTTGAGATTATTGCTTCTTATTTCGAGTAATACACGAATGCGCGTATCTAGAAAACCATTCGTTTAATCGAAAAACTCTCTGAGAAGGAAATTAAGATAATCTTATAATTATTTATAGAAAAATATGAAAAAAATATTTATCATTTTTTGTAAGAAATAATTATACTTTATTCATGGTATCTCCCATCGCTGGCGCACAGATTTTTCCAGTAATACTTCACCTGTTTCGAAATTACCGATACCTTATTCATAATTTAAAATGCTAGAATTCCATCATAATCTTAACCCTTTCCTTCCCACGAGGTTTTTCACGTTTTAAAAATAGAAATATTGATTTACAACGTAAGTTCTAGAACAAAAGATGCATATTTTAAGCCTACTTTAATGATCCATTTGATAAATTTGGGTTTTGAGATGGAGCATATGTGCTCCATTGGGAAGATAACAACACATAGGGTGCAAATGAAAAACAGGAAATAATTGCAAAAAAAACATGGAATTTCATCACTTCATTGATCACAAACTAAAACGATCCTATTTGATAAAAAACTTCTTTGGTATACGCATCCCTCGAAAGCCTATTTATTGAAATATTTGAAATTTTCATTTTTGCCTTGAACAATGGCCGCCATGACACTTTGCGCAAGGAAAAGAAAACATGCCGTTTTTCGAGAAAATCACGAACTTTTACAAGAATTTCGAGACATGTGGCCATTTAAGCAGATGAAATAACTACCCTGAAGCGAATTTTTTTGTTGACGAAATGATTTTCATGTGTATTGATAAGAAGCTTCACAGGAAGAAAAGTACGTTTTGTTCCCAGTGTATCACCAGTGATCCACTTTACTTACTCAAAAATTTACATGTTTTAGTTGAAATCTAAGTAAACCATCAGTTGATTCTGCTTGCATAAGCAACCTTCTGCACGTCAGTATTTTTATTTGAAGGAAATTATAAAAACTTGTAAAGTTATTGAACAATAAATGACAACTTGATTTAATTTCGAAAAAAATCCGACTTTTTTGCAGTTTTTGATCTGCCAAGCGAAACCTAGCGAATCGATTTTCTTCAAATTTCGTGCAATGTTTCTTCACTCATATCTACACATTCGGTGAAAAAATGGTGTTGATCCGAAGCGCCCAGTACAAATGCGAGCTGTACAAAGTTGTGGATCACCTGTGCTACCATGGGAAGGAAAGGGTTAAACCTTAATTTTCGATCTCACATTTGGTTTGAACTTTGTGTACATTCTTAACATCATTTTCATACTATTTCGTCATTCGACAATGTTTTTGCCAGCTCTCAATTCCATAATGATGGATTTTTAATAAAACTGTATACAACTAGGAGAGATAAGGGCATAACGAGCACTCCTCTTTTCTACAAAAGATCATATTTTCTTAAACAAATTTTCATGAGGATATGTTTCGTACTACCTATAATTAATATTTTTTTTTCCAGAAAATAAATATCCTTATCATCTTTACAGAAATATTAGAAAATAATCAGCTAGGTTCTCAAGTGACCAAAATATTATAATTTTTGAGCACCACGAAATAAGCTTGTATGACCTTTAAATCATCTTGATCTAAAATGTACGCACTGCAACATGATTTACACATTGTTTCTCAATTTTCACCATCATTTAATTTTTGATTTTTCACTTTAATCAATTTTAAAACGCGTTTTTACTTAAGGGGGGAGTAGGGTCTAACACTTTCAAAAATCATTTTTTTTATTTTTTTATTTTCTTACTGTAAAATATTTCAAGAATGTTGTTTCAAATTTTCAAGTCAATCGAAGCAAAACTGTAGAAACTATAGGCCTTTATCTCCTATTATCTAATACTGCAAGAGAGAGAAAGCAGAAACTTCAAACGCGTTTTTCTCGAAAGCACATTTTTAAAGTCGGTGGACATCGTCATTCGAAAACTTCTTCACCGATTCTTTTCAAATTTGGAACATATTTTCTACAAAAAAAAACAAACCCCAACGATTTTCTTTTTTTTTCTACTTTGGGGAGATTTTACAGATAAAAAATGGCGGATTTTTTCGTGACAAATTGTAGTTTTTACTTCAAACAGCTACAAAAATTTTATAACATTTTTTTTTAAGTTAAATAAAATCGTAGAGGTCCAGAAAAATATCTATTAAAAATATTTTGCTTTGATTTTTTGACTTCAGATGATTCTGTGCTGAGATACAGTGTCCACCGCAAATCCTGTTTTCTAAAAGGCATCCTCGAAAGTGCTCAGTCATCGGCTCATTTTTCAATATTTTTCTACGAAAAAATTACTAAATGTTCTTTTAACAATGCTTTGTATAATGAAAAAATTTTGAATACATTTGTTTGAACGATAGCTCTAAAAAAAATCGAGAAAATGGTGTTTTTTTATCCGTTAGTCCCTACTCCCCCTTAAATTTGTTGACTCGGGCGAACAGAGCACTATCAATCGGGGCACGATGAGCGTTTTCTGCCATATAATCTAGCAGCGAATTCAACTCGATGAAGTCAACTGAATAATAGAGCTACAGCTTGGCTTTTTTCCACTGACGATTTAGCCTAGTGGTAAGGTGTCGGAGAGGTCATCAAAAGATTCGAGTTAGATTCGAGTGATTTTTTTTTTCAAATACCATGCATGATTGATTTTTTTTATTGTTACATTTTACGGCTAGTAGCATCATCCGCCAAACAAAGCATTAGAAACATAATGGATGAGCGTGTGTGAATTGTTTGAATTCTTCAAACAGACCTAAATTATTTTGTTATTGCTTTGTTTGATGGATCTACGCCACATCGTTTAGTGCAAAATACATCGCTCATGAATGGTAAATGAAAAAAAAATTATCTCGACCAGGAATCGAACTCGAGTCTACTGATTACCTCTCCGACACCTTAACCCTTCGTTTCATAAAGTAACAAATTTGCAACAATTAATGTTTGGAAAAAGTGAAAAATCATATGTTATTTTAAATTTTTTTTCGTGATGTACTCATCATTTCCAACCGAAAAAATTATTTTAAGGGAAAAATAAAAAAAAACATGAAATGAAGGGTTAACAATAGACCAAATAATCAGATGAAACAAGTCAAGCTGTAGCTCTATTATTCAGTTGACTTCATCGAGTTAAATTCACTGCTAGGTTCCACGACAGAAAACGCTCATCGTGCCCCGATTAATGGTGCTTATACTGCCCCAGGTGGGGTTCTCATTATGCCCCAAACACTTTCAGCTTTCGGTAAAAAAATTTAAAATGCATTTTTTAACGTTTTTATCTATCTTTTCAAGTTTCAGCCAATCAGGCAATAGATTATTTTAGTGTCTGAACACGAAACAATGATGTAATTCACATATTATAACTGTTCTCTATGGATAAATATGTAAGCGTTTTCCTTAAGGTGACCATTATACCCTTATCTCCCCTACTTTTGTCTTCTTCTTTTGCGTATTAAATATCTCGGGAATGCGTTAGTTTTAAAGTTTTATTTATTTGGACACTTTCGTTAAAAAAATGGGAGAGCATTTGCAACGAACAGAACTAAACCAAAAGTGATTCAATATTTTTGGTTTTGTATTCCTCATGGATTTTTTTTATGGAAAACTCCATATTAAGAAAACCATTTTATCATATCGACATCTGTTATGATATTATTTTTTCTTTGATAATTGTTTTAGCCTCTTTTTTGTTCTTAAGAACAATCTACATAGTATTGGACAACACATCTGCAAATATTTTCACAACTTCATTGAATTAACGATATTCAAAACATCCATTAGCATGAAGTATGTAGGTCATTTGGGAAACATGTTTTGAATGATTCTTATAAAAAACGGGGATAATTTGGTTAACAATTCCGATTCACAAGTCAACAAAATTTCCTTTAATCGGGGCTTCGTTGCAAGAACTAATTTAGACTAAGTTGAAGGGCGCTAGTTTGAAATATGGAATTAGATTTTTTCTAGCAGTTCTTGTTTTCGAAATAACTTTGGAAAATGGGTAAAAATTCAAAAAATCAATTTGAGCACTTTTTGGGCAAAGCTGCAGAACATTACAAAGATTTGGAAAAGGATTTAATTCAATGATCAACTTTCCCAAAGATATCTCTCATGTTTATAAAACAATTTTTATTAAATTTATAGGTTAAGAAATCTCGTGATTTTACTCAAATATATTTCTCAAACATTATTCACCCACAACACTTCAGTTTTCCGTTATTCAAAGTCTAAGGATTTTTCGAAAAAACATGCTCCGGAAAAAAGACTGTAGATCAGCTACGAAATGCTCCAATAAAATTCACTGAGCGTCCAAAAAAAAAAATGAAGTTAGAAGCTATACGTTGGACATAAGGATATATATTTTTTTTTAATTCTGTAAAATAATGACCACAAAAAATGTAAAAAAGTGGGGTAAAAATCGCCCTTTTTAATCAATGAACCGACAAAATTGTTTTAGTCACACCATTGTCCATCTTGTCAACTTTGTCAATCTCGTCAATTTTATCAATTTTGGCAATATTGTTAATTTTGTCAATTTTGTTATTTTTGTAAAAAATTTCAATTTCGTAAATTTTGCCATTTTTTTCACAGTTTTTGCACAAATTCCCGCCATTTTCAAAAATATTGAGAATTTTTGTAAATAATTTATAAGTCGATGTCAAAACTTTGCTGTTTTTCGATATATGATGAAAATCACTGAACATTCTTCGAATTATATCGTAATTTTCATTGATTCTTAGTGGGACCTCTCCCCCTTCCCCCTTCCATTTCAAAGTTCGAGTTAGTAAAGTTCACCTTTTACTCTTTAGTATGTTAATTTTTGTGGTATTTCAACTCTTGCACAGTTCTTCAGTTACAAGGTGTTAACCTTGTAACTTTATGATTAGCTATGGTTAGCTAGAGTTTGAATTTGAATCCAACTTATTGGAAAAAACCTATTTACATATTTTGATTCATCTACCATTCATTCAACGCAAAAAGTTTCCTCGAATAATGATGAACACATTCATAAACTTTATTATGGCATCGTTTTTTTTAATAAAAAGAATTGTATTGCCTATTTTTCTCTCTCTCTCGTTATATTCTTCTCTATTTCCAAAGAACCACAAATCATTGGCAATAAAACCTTTTTTTGCCATTACCACGAAATGTCCAGAACCGTATCGATTTTTCCTTACCAAGTGAAATTGTCCATGTCGAAAACTAGCTACTGCCGCAAAAAAACTTTTCTTTTTGGTTCGATCCCACCGGATGAGGCAACAAAAATCAGAAAATTACTTTTTGGTATGGGGCAGCTATCTTTTTTTCCGCCGCGCCGTCGTATATTTGTCCCAATATCTTTGTCCGCCGATTTTCTGTATCGGTCCCGGGTCGCATCCCATTCACATCGCGATATTTCCATCCTGGCCATTTGGTTGAAAGTTTTATGAAAAAACGATTCGACCCAAGTAGAAGTACCCCATCCCGTGACCTTCCGGAGTCAAGGTTGCTATCCGGAAAATAATGTCCCATCCTCTTTTAGAAGTACAGTAATCGAACGGAAATGAAAGATTAATTAAACCATCACCCCCTTTCGTGTTGGTCACTATTCCTATTTTCCCTTCATGGCACAATTTATTGGGAAATGAAAATTCAAAAGTATTGGACCAACTTTTCCCGGTGGACGATTGGGAGATAAGACAAAAAACGTAAACCTGACAATAATGAACTTATTGCTTCTTTCTTAGGTGAATTATGGCCGAAATTTTCATTCATTTCCCTGTTATTGATGGAATTGACACAGTTGAAAAAATCTAGATGAGTTTTTTTTTAAAAAGGTTTCCTTTCTTTGATTAAATGTGTAAATTTTTAACCTAAACAGGTCTTATTGAGTGAGATATACGAATAATTCAAAAATTGATATGACTTTTTCTATGAGTGTAGTATGTCAAATACCCATTTCAAATTTTGATTTTTTTTTTGTTTGCCTGAAATGTGTTAAGGTTGTCAATGTCGATTTTCGTTTTGAATTTTTTTTTTTTTGGGCTTCCCGTCCAATAATCAACTGGACGAAAGACTAAAACAAACGGAAGACAATTTGGCGATGCTTGTTGTGTATCGATATCTGTTTGTATTCTACTTGGCTGATTGGATGTGCTGTTTCTGTTTGTATACAAACCCTAGAATACAATTAAGATGAACAGTATGTACTTCAATATGTACTTGAGATTTTGCTTTTCAAATTTAATGTTGCATTTATTTTTTTTTTTAATTCAAATGTTTAAAACATCCTGTGTAATTTGTCTTTTATGTTATTATTTCGAGTCATTTCGAAAATTTAGAGATTCTTTTCAACTATTTATGCTTACCCAATTTTCACAGTTGTGATCCAAGATTAAACTAAAAACATTACTAAACCAATATGAATAAAAACATTTTTTTTCTAAACACGAAATATAAAAATATGCAAAAAATACTGTGTTTTTAAAACGCATCAACTAAGCTTTGTCGGAATTTTGAGGCAAATCTGAGATCCTCTAGCGCATTGTTCAAAAAAATTGCTTACATTTTTTAGTGTTATTTGTAATCAAAACATATTTTATTACTTTTTTTTATTGAGAACGTAAGCTTTGAAATTGTTGAAATATGAAACTGAAAAATGGCACGATGTGACGACACGTCTTCTAAGGGGGACCAAAGGAAATCGAAAAAAAAATTTATCGATTGTTTAAAAATGGATTTGAAACTTTAAAAAATCGCCCAATGGAATTCCGATTTTTGGCCGAAATTTTTTTTTTTCGAGTTCTTGAAGTTTTATGCATTTTCAAGCCATTTGACATCGAAATTAAAATTTCGATTTTCCGAATTTCCTTGGCCCCTCCTTTGGTGATTTTTTAAATTTTTTAGTTGTTTTGGCCAATTTTTTTGAGATAAGACCAGATTTCGACGTTTTATGCATTTGGCTTCAAAATTTAAATTTTGATTTTTCCTATTTCATTTGGTTCCCCCCTTTAGTGATTTTTTAGGGTAAAAAACGGAAACTTTGAGCGCTTTGAGCCATCTCTAAATCAAGTCCGATTGAACTGACATTATACACAGGTCAGTTTTTTGGGCCAGTTTACAAAATGTTTATGGTCAGATAGCAAATTGAAAATAATTTTGCTTTTCGTTCAAGACTAATAAGAACGTTCATAAAGCCCAATATCATTTTGACAAAGTCGAATTTTAACCAAAAGTATGCAAAACGATCCTCAATCGTTAGAAAAGATTATGGGTGAACAAGATATTCGCAAGAACAGCCTTATTTTGAAGCTAACAAGCAGCAACAATTATTTTTATAAAAATTTCGCTTTTGAATACGCCTATACGAGTTATTTAGGTGCGTATTAAGAAAAAAAAGTTTCCATACATTCAGGATCCAAACAAAAACCAAAAACCTTGTGGCTGTTGACACCGGAAATATACAAATATTTTGAATTTTGAATTGCAAATTGATAAAAATAATTCGAAAAACAGCTTCGAAATTCGTCAAAAATTCTGAGTTTCATATTTCAGGCATCTATAGACGTTGAAATATTTTAAATTTTGTAAAGTTTTTAATCCTCTTTACAAATTCGTCTACTGAGTTGAGACTAATACTACTTTGACGCTTGATTAAAGGTACAGTACAAAGTACAGTTTTCACGCCACTGGTCACGAACTTTAAAAAACATACCACTATGAGAAACATCTAGCTTCTACCTTTAGCTTACTTAGACAATAAGCGTAATGTTTCGAATAACGCAAAAATGAATTATTGTACATAAGAATCATGTTTAACACTAAACATAACGATACTTATTCAAATGATCCCTAACACTATTTCCGATAAAACTCTCTTGTTTCTCAACCAATTTTTACATAATATATCGTTTTGGAAAGCTTGTAACGTAGCTCAAATATGATTCTCACACAATATAATCATTTATTTTAAAGTTATTCAAAGTCTGAAGTTAGAAGCTATTTTTTTTTTAATTTTAAGATCTTGATGACAAAAAATGTAAAAAAGTGGTGTAAACCCGTTCTTTTTTAATGAATCATTCGCCAAAGCTGGAAACAGAAGCTGAAAAGTGAATTGGGAAATTGATTTATTTTCCAAGTAAAATTTTCAGTTCAAGAAATGAATATAGTTTGGGAAATTTCCAAAAGATCCCAGTGTTAACAAACATGTTAGAAAATTGGCTCGCCTCCGGCGAAATTTAATCTTAAATCTCTTTAAGCCTAATACATTTTTTTAACGACACTATATTGAACCTATGAATTGTACATTTTGAGTTGCAATTTCACCAAACTGTTGTTTTGAAATTCTAATTTTGACACTCAAAACCCCTATCTCATTCATGTTTACAATGGTTTCTCTTCAAGCTGCTTAACTACATCTGTGACAAACTTTTACTACACACGATAGTCAACAGAATGAGTAAAAAAATATATTGAACTTAATGCCCATTACCCGTTAGCTAATCACTTTGATTATGAAAAATATCATTTATTTCTTTAT
This sequence comes from Uranotaenia lowii, assembly GCF_029784155.1. Taxonomy (NCBI): domain Eukaryota; kingdom Metazoa; phylum Arthropoda; class Insecta; order Diptera; family Culicidae; genus Uranotaenia; species Uranotaenia lowii. The sequence continues at coordinate 277,919,793 of NC_073693.1, read as the reverse complement.
AAATTTTATGCTGAATTGAAATATTTTTCAAAAAACAATTATGGACCCAATTTTATTTTTGCTCAACTTTACATTTAAAAGAGTTTTAAAAAACTTCACATTTTTTCGAGGTGCAAAGAATTTATGAACTTGTTTAGATAAATCTGGGTTCCCTGAATCAGAATATTTAATCATTTCTTTTTCTATCAGGTTTCGTTTTTTTAAATTACTTTTGAAAATTGGTAAAAATCATTTAACTAATTTCAGCATTTTTATTACAAACTGTGAAACATAACAAAAATTTCGCAAAAAAGGATTATTTACTCAAAAATTATCAAATTCCCCGAATACCACAAGTAATTTTGACTTCTGCAAAAAATGTTCTGTTCTTGTTTATTTCTCCTCATTCTGTAAAATTCGAATTTTGACAAAATTTTTAAAACAAAATTTGAACCCAATTCAGAAATTTGTATAGCAAAAAATAAATCGTTTCGCCTCTTTAACGAATTTATCAAATGAAATAAAACCCTTTTTTAATCTTTATTGTGTAGTTTCAGAAAATCTTGTAATGATCAAATGTAGAATTTAACTTTTAATTTCTAAGCTAAACATTATTCTTCGATGAAATTGATTTTAAACAAATTTAGAATCAGTTTTTGTTTTTCATGTAGCTTTTATGTTTCAACAGTTATCAATGATTGATTTCTGCTAAATCTGATTCATTTTTTGAATTATAAATTCTATATCAACAAAAGTAGAGGTGATAGACAAGATCTGACAAAAAAACGAGATCTGGACTCAAAATTCATTTAAATCAGTGATCAAACAATAGGCACCAAAAGTGCTGTTCTGGGAGTTATCAATTCAATTTTATAATTATAATTTTCGGCGATTCTAATTTTCTAATAATAATTTTTAATTTTTTTTATTCTGAAATGTTTGAAAACTTATATTTTTATCTCCATATTTAGTATTGATGTTGAATTAAATTCACCAAATTTAATAATCCTACTTTTTGGATTTTTCCTTTTTTTCAAAAAAAAAGTATGTTTTAGTTTTACAAATCTAAATTTTTGTGTTCAGAAACGCAATTTTCCTGAAATTCTATGAATCAAAATTTTTAATAACAAATACATGGTACATTTTATCTGTTTTTTTTCTTTATGGTACCTAATTTTGTTTTAAATTGAGCGTGTTTTGGAAACATATCTTGAATAAGATCATTATTATTTCTGCATTTCGAACACCATGATTGCTGGTGTGGCTCAGTAGAACGAATTCCACATCGCCAATGGTTGCTACTCCGTGATTGACCGAGGCCACCAATTTTGTTCAAAGGTCAAATAAATGGTATCTGGGACTGACAGCACATTCACAACACAATGCCCAAAACTGATGCTCTCTCTTAAATCATCAATAACGGCGCTGGCCACGTCCTAATAGTCAATTGATAGTTTTGAAAGAGAAAAAGGGATGAAAGAAATAATTCGTGCTTTAGGACCGAGGTCACCTCTGCATCCTAGCAAGGATATGATCAGGAAACACTTTTGACTAGTGTAGCGCATATTTTAACCTATTTTTGACGCTCTATCAACAGCCTTGACTTTGAAATAAAAAAAACTATTTGTTAGAATTTTAATGAACTAAACAGAAAAAAAAGTTTGGAATGATCAAAATAATACAGTGTTATAACTAGCAAAGCCACTTGCCATTGAGAAAGCTTTTATTCTTTTTTTTTTTTTGACTAAGGTATTTGTTTCACCTGGGTTTTGTTGTTAGTCAATTTCATTCAATATTTTAATTTAAAAACCCTCAAATAATCAAAAAAAAAATTCTATGTATGTATCAAGAATCTGAAAAATATTTTAATTTGTTTGTCACAAGTGAATCAAGAGTCCCTTACAAGAAATCATTCGTATGGTTCTATTCAAGCTATACAATAATCACAATAATAAGCCTATAAATATTAGTAATCTTGCCAAAATATAAAAAATCCCCAATTTACTCATTACAAACACTGTCACTTTCAAGGCCAGCGAGATTGTTTGAAATTGAAGTTTTTTTTCGCAAAGCTCAGAACATTTCTTTAAAAATTGATTTGTAAATGATTTGCATCATCACACCTTACGTAAATTCTTCAAATAGATTTCAAAGATTCTCAAATGATTCATTATTTGAAACTTTCTTTCTATGTTTACTGAATAATATTATGTTCTTTTCAAATCTACTAGTATTTGTCCTACACAATCTTTTGATTGGACGGAATTTTTCAACATTACTTGAAACGCTAATGACCTAATAAGTTTCACAGAAAATCCCAAAATAAAACAGTCCATCATGATTGATCTAGAAATATGACAACTTAGATAACATTTTTGTGTTTTTGTGCTTTGGAAAACGAAATTTTGATAACTCTCGTGAGCAAATTATTAAAAAAAATTCTTCAACCACTTCTATGAAAATACACATAAGTACAGGTATTATCTGTGTGTCAATTAATTACTAATCCTCGAGCTGAAAATTAAAAAAAATCTATTTTAATTATTTCAATACTTAGCTTCGTCCAATTGCTCAGCAAGATTTCGGATCCGTTAGACATCATTTGGGATGGACATCCGCTATTGGTCCTGCTTGCTTTCACTCCTTCGTTTATTTTTTCGATTGGTTCGAAGCTGTTCCTCATAAACGCGGAATAAGGTTCTGGTAAACACCTTAAGCACACTTGCAAGCAGTTCTTGCCCCTTCTGTTAAAGTTTTGAAGTTTACTTCTCCGGAAAGCAATCCCAGAACTCAATGATCAGTTTTTTGCGGTCAAATCGGCTTAATTCCATTCCAATTCAGGAACCTCATCCAATCCGGAAGTTTTGTGTTCGCATAAATCGATTCTTTTCTTGTTAGAATGACAAATTTACAAATGTTCTCGTTTTTAGATTTTGCTGATGAAAAAACACACCCATCACCCAACGAACAAAGCCTACTTCTCAATTTTCAAGAAAATAAACTTTTTCACAAAAACTCATTGCGCAGAACAGAGATTAGTTCAATAATAGATCTCAAATTTGGCAGAAATACTTGAAAATGTCTGAGGAACAATCCATATGAGTCCGGCTTTGATCTTCGAAAAAAGCCGAAAATCGAACTAGTCTAATGTACATATTATCATTTTGCACAACAATGGTTTATAATTTACTGATTTGATCTGAAATTAATTTTAGAACTCTGATTCAACTTTTTTCAATCTATTGTTATATTTTATGTATTCTATTTCTGTGCACTGATTCTTATGCCCAAAACATTTAATTCAGGTTTTATTAAAAAAAATAATTCGTATTTTCTGGTACTCCAGAAATATTGATTTAAAATTTGTAAACAAGACTGTTTTAAATTTATTTTCAGCAGATTACTAGTTCAGAATAAGGAACATCATTTAGAATAGTTAATTAATGACTTACCAGAAAGAGCATCTATTTGAAGCTTTGATTCTGATTTATTTTCAATCGTATCACTAATATTTATTATTATTATTTTATGTGATGGTCTTTAGGCACAAAGTGATTTTTTTTTTTCGAGCACTTAATAACTGACTTGTAATTTTTTTCCCGGAGCATGTTTTCGGATTTTTTTTCTTAGACTTTGAAAAACTTTAAAATAAATTATAATAGCTGTACATTGTTTTAGAATCATATTTGATTCTAAGTCACGTTTCAAGCTTTCAAAACTATAAATTTTGTAGAAAAAAAGCGGTCGAGAAACAAGAGGTACATATTTAGCGGTTTAGGCCAGGAATAAAAAAAAAAATCTGCGGCGGATTAGGATTAAACAACCAAATCAAAGCCTTCAGGTTACTTGATAAACAATCTTCTTTTACTTTTTTTCTCATTCCTTAAATGGTACTTTATCGTCGAAAAGGGTAATCTGGTAATGACTACAAATTATACCGGAAGGCTTCCCTGTATTGAAAGTTGATAACCCTTTTTTCGCACATCGATGACATAAGCACACCAGAAGAAGGAGCAAGCATAAAAAAGCGAACCTAAAGCAGTCAGTCGGTTCCACCTGCTAATGCCTAAATGTAGCCCATGCATGGAATGTTCCGTGCCGACATGCATCCCTATACCATACCATATAGGGCATCAGGTACTAAATAAACCAGGGGCATTCAAAACGGCGACGACGCCAATGATGCCCATACCTACTGCCAATGATGATGATGATGTCACGTAAAGGCCGCAATCGGTATGTGTCACGCAAGGGAGCAAGCAGGAAAAAAACAATAAAAACCCAAACGAAAAAGGACACCCCAGAACCAGGGAAAAAACGAAAACAAGTGAATTGACTTCAAGGGTGGGTATTATGTCAATGAAAATGTAGGGAAAGGGAGCAACATAATTGGCGTGAAATGCACCCCTCGGTTTTGCTAGGGGTTTCACCAATACTTGCGAAGGATAAAAGGGAATGTTTTGGTTTGGTCGTAGAGCTGTCACACAAACACTGGCGCAGGAATTTTTCCGGGTAAGCACGTGCTGTTTGTTGATAAACCCACATTTCCGAACAGGTTGTTGTCTTTGGTTTTAGGAAAAGGGACCGGCTTTCTGGGTGGTGTTCGGGGGAAAGTTTATGTTTATACCGGCACTTGTCGTCGGGTCTTGTTGCTTTTCGAACTTTGTCGGCTTCCTGGCTTCGGTTGATCCTGTCAAATCCTGACGATCGGTGTTCGAAAATGTGACGCCTGCGCCGGCCGGAAAATATCGAATCTTGTCCGATTTTCCGTCATATATCCTGGCCGCAAGGATAGGTTCTTGGTCAGTCTTAGTACAGCTCTCAAACGGATTAGAAGAAAATTGAAAATAAGGAAATCACGTGGAAACCATAGATTTTCCCCTGGGGAGTTAGCCATTTTTCCCCCACCCATTGAAGTTGAAAAATTCCAATTCCAATGAATTGTAGTTAAAATTATTGTTTCCTATTTCATTGTCTGTCTCCAGTTTTCGAAAAAAAGTAAATTATTGTGTCTCTAGCTAGTGTTTCTCGCTTTCAATGTTTCCTGTCTTACAAAAAAAAAAGCTTGAGTGAAGAATTGCCTGAAGTTATGCAATCTTAATCATTTAAATGTGAAATCATTTGTTGTTCGCGAAGTGATTCGGATTGATTTAACAGTAAAAAAGTAGTGGGAAGAAAGTGCAGTGAAAAGTTTTTTTTTCCCTAGTTGGAAGCTGCCCTGCGACACAAAGAAGGAAAAAGCGGCCATACCTTTTATGGCAAATTAGCGATTGAACGCCCAGCCTAGAAGATCTCCATCGTCTGTCCTTCTGCCATGGTCACCGAAAATGGGACACAGGTAATTTGCCTTCGGGGATGAAAAAAGGTCCCGGAACAGGTCCGGAAAATGTACTTTTTCTTCGGTCGAAGACCGAGAAAATTCTCCAAAAGTCTGTCCACCATCTTTTTTTCACCACACTTTCAAGGTTCTGCCTTACGAAGAGCTAGGATCTGAGGGAACGAGAAGACAGGAAAAGAAGAAGGGTGCGTGTGGTGTGCGCGCCGAGGAAAAATCGATACTTCCTCCCGTGGTGTTCGCCAAAAGGGACCGAGAAAAAAGATGGCTCCCTTTTGTCTGGAAAAGACTGGCAACTTCGCAAGCCATGGAAAAGCTCCAAATTAGCTTGGAAATTAACGCAATCTCATCCTGCGTAATCGATGGAGCGGAGCCAAACTTTGTTTGGCCAGAATCGGGACGAAACGCTTCATTTATCCTTCAAAAGCAGCAACTAACGAACAGCAGTTAGTTGCAGCAAAGCGTCCTAGCTTTGCCGCATCGCGATCGATATTTTCACTTTAAGGAAACCTTTTGCTGTGCTTCTTCTTGTTCGTTCCTTCTCTGCGGGTTCCACCCGGTAGCCAGGAGGCATTTGGCTTCTCATCAATTCTGCTGCAGCAACAGCAGTCAATCGGACAATTTTGCTGCGGAAAATGTTTCCAGCAAATATCTTCATTCATCGATTCAAAACGAATGGGATCTGTGTGACTTGTTTGTTTGCTTGCTTGCTTGCTGTTAGATGCTGTTGCTGCCTTTGCTTCCACCTTCACGCATGAGGTGGAATTTTCGCCGTCACCCCGCAGGCAGCCAGGCATCCTGCATCCGGTATACGGAAAACGGAAAACCAAAATGGCCGACAGGTTATTTTGTCATACACGACCAAAGGAATAAATTTTGTTTGGAAGAATCTAACCCTTGAAGATGCGAAAATTGGACGGCATTGAAGATAACTTCTAGAGAGCGTTGAAATCAGTTTAGTTGAAAGGGTTCTAATCCCAACAATAAATTCTCGCTTTCGATGGGGCACAAACTTCTTCAATTCGCCGGAATTGTGCCTGTTGCGAAAAATCGATGAAGGATAACTTTTGATCTTTTGACATCTTTTGGAAGAACTGTAACAGACGGAATGTTAGTGGATGGAAATATTCATGATTTGGTTCCTACATTCCAGCTCACTCTGTTCCTTTACTTTGGGACGTGATATGCAAATTATACGATAAATGGTTTTGCGAATTTCAAAACTAAGGCCAAGGTTGGTAGAGGTAGAATATAACTGAGTTAATTGTTCAAAGTTTTTTTTCATTTCAACTGCTTTTTCTAAAACACTGAAATTGGTGAAAAAATTTATAAATTAAAAAAAATATATCATAGTGAAAAGGTGAACAGCTTTTGGTTGGTTCAGATTTCTGTGTCGTAAGTATTGAAATAAGTAAGAACATTATTTCAACAGTGAATAGTCATGAGGTACCTACAACAATGTTTTGTACAATGAAATTTTGTGTTTAAGCCCGTATATATAATCCGCATAGGCTGGTGTTACAAACTTTGCCAGTTTTGATTAAAATATCGATTAAAATCGTTAAGAATTACAGTTAGCCTTTTAATGCATGACTTTTTTTTAAATAAGAGTAGCAGTTATTGATTCAGTTAAAACAATAAATTTTTTAATTCAAATAACACTACTGAACAGGTTTGAAATCGTTGTTTTGAGAATTATGAAAGTTATGGCCCATCAAAGTTGAAAAATAATTTTAGAAATTACAAATACATTTCAATACGATTTTACAAATTTCTTCCAAAAAGGCATGTGATATAACTCAGTTGGCAATTGGTTCCTGAGCCGATGTTCGTGAGTTCTAGCCCAAGAGTAAACATTGATCACAGTTGTACCGGATAAGTTTTTCAAAGACTGTCCGCCAACTGCATCGTTGATATAAGTCGCGAATGACATAAAGATGTTAAAACGACTATAATTGAAAAAAAAAATAAAAATAAAAATAAATGGATAAATAAAAAACAAATCTTCCAAACGTTGTTAATTGTGTGCAGAAAGGTGTTTGTGATTGATTGAGATTTAAAAATTTGTTAGTATTTGCAAATCTAAGGAAAATATAACGAATTTTCAAAAACAATTTTTGTTTCAAAAAAAAAAGAATAGATTTGATTTTTGCAATTTTTCCGTGTACTTTGTTGGATATCTCACACGATTCCTAGAGCGCTTCAGCGATTTTAAAACACATCAAATGTATCAATCAAATGTAGATCTTGACTTGTTTCAACTTTGTTTTCAAGACTGAAAATCGCTTTGTCTTACTTCAACGTTCCAGATAAAAAAAAAATGTTTTTTTCAAGGTCATTTCTTTTAATTTACCGTATGAAGTAGTAGAACTTTAACATGTTCAACAAAATTGTATATTTTGTTGAGATTGACAACTTTATCGAAGCAACTAAAGCCCTAAAATGCATAACAAAAAAGTTTGCATTATGATCTAGCTATTGGTGGACCCCTCGACTTTATATTTCATATCAAAACCAGCAGACCCGGTAAACTTCGGCTAACCATCGAGGTTGCTGAAAAAAATCTGTGTTTTGTGATAAAATACTAACTTTCTGTGATTTTACCCAATAATTCTGTGATGATATTACCATTAATTTCATTTAAAAATCATGACAAATTGGGTGTTTCTTTACATTTTGGATCAGAATAACATTTCTCCAATTCAAAGTTGGAAATCCAAAATTTTTATAGACATAAAAAATTAAAGTTTGTTGTTTAAAAATTTAAAAAATCTGTGAATTCTGTAATTATTTAGAAAATTATGTGTTCTGTGACACAGATTCTGTGATGAAAACATGCTCAAAATTCAGTGAAATATAGATTTTTCTGTGATTTCGGCAACCTTGCTTACCACGTTGAACTTGTCGTACATTTTCCATTTTTTCTTCGGTGATCAACATTGAAAAAGTAATAAATGTTGAGTTACCAATTCGTCTCCCTTTTGTGAATATGTTGAATTTCTGTTTGAATTTTTCCCTCCTTTCCGTTTACTCGAAATGTACCGCTTTTTCTATCGGTGAAAAACCTAAGAATTTCTACTTAATTCTACGGGTCTTCATTTAAATTATCAAAAAATTGATATTAATAAATCTTACATGCATCTAAAATGAATACTTTTTACTTATTTTTTCATAATTCGGAATTTTTGTTTATTGCCGCAATTTTTTTTTAATAAACTAATCGGCTTTTATTGACGAGTTTTGGAATGATTATTACTTTTTTCAATTTTTCATATGTTTTGAGCTACTATAACATTCGCTTCTCTTAAGTGGATACCAAATTCAACAGGCAGAGTTCTTTTAACAATGAATTTTACAATATCTATATAGTTTTATCCAGATAGAAAAAAAATAAATTCGTCATTTAAAGTGTCAAAGTGCCATTTTTTTAAAAGTTTTTTCCTTTTTGATGAAATTCATATTTACATAAAAATGAAAAACAATTTAAAATTAACAAAAAAGCCGAACATTCCATCCCAGTAGCTCGGAGAGTGCGGATGTGTTTTGTTTTTTCGCTGCTTTTCTCGTGCTATCGAGGTTAAAAATCAAACGAAGTTCCCTCAAGTAGTGGTCCTATTCGGTCGTCAATTGCCGAATTCATACTGCAGTGGAGGTTGGCCAACTGTATTCCTCCACCAGCCCAAGAGTGCGGTCCCGACGTCTGGACAGAAGCATCAATTTGTTTTGCCATCACCATCGGCACCAAGACCATCAGCAGAGCATCAATTGTGTCCCCCGATTATACTGGAATTGGATACCTTACGGAAGACTATCCGGGCAATCCGGTTCTGTTTGCCGTACCCGTATAACGGATTCATTGAGCAGCTCCCCTGGGAATCCCTTGTTGACGTTTCCATATCAAGGCCATCTTCAATCAAAGAAGGAAGTCCGGTTGCCGTCGTTTCGCCGAAGCCTACTCCTATCAACGAGGTGTACCACGTGTCTGGACGACTCGAGAAGCTAACAGTGATTGCAAGTTTGTAAATTTTCTTTTTTCACTATCCTTTTTCTATATTTTCTCTGTATATAGTTTTCATTCATTGTGTGCTTCGTTTTTATTGCTGGAGGCGGAGACATTTGTCTTTCGCTTTAAAATATGAACGAAGGCGGGGGGGTTAAACCCAGTTGGGGATGATGGGAACAACATCTCCGAAGATGAGGAGCTTCCGGAGGGTTCGGCTGAAGCTGGTCCTTCCAATGCTCATATTTCTTCGATGGAGGGTAAATCCACATCATCACCAACTGAGAGTAGAGCAACCCGGCTCCGAACATATCCTGATAGTTCAACTTTTTCTGGGCCTTGGGTGGTTTTTATCCGGCCCAAAGAAAACGGAAAAAGCTTAAATGTTGTTCAGATTACAAAAGATCTGGCGAGGTGGAACTCCGTAACCAGTATCACTACGTCAAGACCGAGCAAATTGCGCATTGTTGTGGCCAATCGGAAGGCTGCAAATGGAATTCTTGCCAGTAATTTTTTCAAATTAGAGTACCAGTTGTACATTCCGTCTCGAGACGTAGAGATCGAGGGTGTTATAACTGAAACGAGTCTGGAGGCGGAATATGTTAAGTCCCACGGCGTTGGTAAGTTTAAGAGCCTTGATTCGACTTCGGTCGAAATCTTGGATTGTCGTCAACTCACAACTGCCAACGTCGTTAATGGAGTTAAAAAGTATTCTCCTTCAGGCTCGTTTCGTGTGACCTTCGCGGGCACCGCTCTCCCTCACTACGTCTTGATTGACGGAATTTTAAGACTTCTGTTCGTCTTTAATGTGCCTCGCCCAATGCAGTGCAAAAATTGCATCAAATTGGGTCACACTGCGTCCCATTGCTGCAATAAGAAGCGCTGCCCTCTTTGTGGGGAGAGTCATGGGGAAGGAGCATGCTCAGCAATAGAGCAGAAATGCGTCTATTGCGGGGGCTCGCCCCATGATATCTCGTTGTGCGATGCATTTAAGGGCAGCTGGGATAAACAGAAGCGCTCTTTGAAAGAACGTTCCAAACGTTCTTACGCCGCTATACTAAAGAGCGCTTCTCCACCGACCCAACCTCAATCTAGTAACATATTTTCTGTGTTGTCAGTTGATCATGATGACACGGACACAGCTGATGATGAACACCCTGTCTGCTTTGTAGGAAACTCTCGAAAGCGCGCAAAAGCGACTTCTCCCAAAATACCTAACAAAATTGCAACCGTTATCCCTCCAATCACCATTGGGAAAAGGCCGACTAATGGGGAAAAAAGTAAATCAAGTGCCTCCTGGTTTTCGAGGAAATATTTCTCCACAGAATAAACCGACAGCTTCGAGATCTTCAAATCCTGAATCCCAGATCCCGAATTCTAATCACTTTTCTAGTGAAACGCCTACTCAATCTGGGATTTTTAAACTAACTGAAATTTTAAATGGGATTTTTTCGTTTTTCAACGTTTCTGAATCAATTAGAAGCATTGTCACTGCAATGCTACCTATCGTGAAGTCATTTTTAATGCAGATGATGCAAACTTGGCCCCTTCTTTCAGTGTTTGTCTCTCTTGATGGCTAATTCAAGCCGAGAGGTCGGAGATATCACTGTATTACAGTGGAATTGCCGTAGTCTAATCCCCAAACTGGATCCGTTAAAATTTCTTCTGCATGAAACTAATTGTGATATTTTTGCTTTGTCCGAAACTTGGCTTTCTTCTCAAAATGATATCTCTTTCCACGATTTTAATATTATCCGCCTGGACCGTGACGATTCTTATGGAGGGGTGCTTTTAGGGATTAATAAGCGCCACTCATTTTATAGAATCCACCTTCCTTCGTCAGGTGGAATTGAAGCTGTTGCATGTCATACAACTATAAGAGGTAGGGACTTATGCGTTGTCAGTTTATACTGGCCTCAGAGAGTTACAGTGGATCGAAGTCACCTAGAGAACCTTTGCTCAGTTTTGCCTGAGCCAAGGTTGATCCTGGGTGATTTCAATTCGCATGGAACTGTTTGGGGAGAACAAATTGACGATAGACGTTCTAATCTTATTTATGGCATTTGTGACAGTTTCAATTTAACAGTTTTGAACACGGGTGAAAAAACACGAGTACCTAAACCTCCTGCAAGACCAAGTGCAATTGACCTCTCACTCTGCTCAAACTCACTATCATTGGATTGCCAGTGGAAGGTAATCCCCGATCCCAATGGTAGTGACCACTTACCTATCAAAATTACAATCACCAATGGGGTCAACACTTCAAATTCAACAAATATGGCATATGATCTCACAAGACACATCGACTGGAAAAAGTACTCGGAAGCAATTGATTCAGTCATAGATTCTGCTGCGGAAGGTTTACCTCCGTTGGAGGAATATACCTTTCTTGCTCGCTTGATTTATGATACTGCAGTTCAATCTCAAACGAAACCCATCCCAGATCCAGCTGTTCGTAGAAGGCCTCTCAATCCATGGTGGGACAGTCAGTGTACCAAACTTTACGTGAACAAATCGAACGCTTTTAAAGTTTTTCGGAAACACGGAACCTTGGATAACTTCAACGCGTATTTTTCTCTTGAGCAGCAATTCAAAAACCTGATCAAGGGGAAAAAACGTGCGCATTGGCGTAATTTTGTGGGAGGTTTATCGCGGGAAACATCCTTAAGCACTTTGTGGAATGTGGCGCGAAGCATGCGTAATCGTTCTTCCACGAACGAAAGTGAAGAACATTCGCATAAATGGATTTTCAATTTCGCACGGAAAATCTGTCCAGATTCTACACCTGTAAAAAAAATCATCCGAAGTGTGCCTCCGAATAGATGTGATTTGGATTCCAGTTTCTCGATGGTGGAATTCTCACTTGCTCTCCTCTCTTGTAACAATTCAGCTCCGGGATTTGATAAAATAAAAAACCTTCCTGTTGAAAAACCTTCCGGATTCTGCTAAATTTCGCTTGTTGAATTTATTCAATCAATTCTTGGAGCAGAACATTGTTCCCGAAGATTGGAGACAAGTGAGAGTTATTGCCATCCAAAAGCCTGGGAAACCAGCGTCCGATTTTAATTCATACCGTCCAATAGCGATGTTGTCTTGTATTCGGAAATTGATGGAGAAAATGATTTTGTTCCGATTGGATAAATGGATGGAAACAAATGGTCTCCTTTCAGATACTCAGTTTGGGTTTCGCAGGGGCAAAGGGACAAATGATTGTCTTGCTTTGCTGTCTTCAGAGATACAAATGGCGTATGCGAAACGTGAACAAATGGCTTCAGTGTTTCTAGACATAAAGGGAGCTTTTGATGCAGTCTCTATAGAGGTTTTGTCAGACAAATTGCACTCCCGGGGTCTGCCTCCTCTTTTGAACAACATCTTATACAATTTGCTTTGTGAGAAACGTTTGAATTTTGCTCACGGGGATATTGCAGTTAGAAGAACCTCTTACATGGGCCTCCCGCAGGGTTCATGTTTGAGTCCACTTTTGTACAACTTTTACGTAAGTGACATCGACAGTTGTCTCTCTGAAGGCTGCACTCTAAGACAACTTGCAGATGACAGCGTAGTGTCTGTCACAGGTTCTACTGAGTCTCATCTGCACAGACCTTTACAAGATACTTTAGACAGATTATCAACTTGGGCTTTGGGGCTTGGGATTGAGTTTTCTCCACAGAAAACGGAGATGGTTGTTTTCTCTAAGAAACATAGACCTGCTCAACCTAAGCTTCAACTCCTAGGAAGAACGATCACTCAATCGAGGTGTTTTAAGTATCTTAGGGTTTGGTTTGATTCCAAGTGCACCTGGAGAGCCCACATTAAGTATCTGAAAGGAAAATGCCAACAGAGAATAAATTTTCTCCGATCAATCACTGGCACCTGGTGGGGAGCCCATCCTGAAGATCTTTTAAAATTGTATCGAACAACTATTCTCTCAGTTATGGAGTATGGTAGCTTCTGTTTCCAGTCAGCTGCTAAAACTCATCTCATCAAACTCGAGCGTATCCAATATCGTTGTCTCCGCATCGCTTTGGGCTGTATGCACTCAACGCATAACATGAGTCTTGAAGTTTTGGCAGGCATACTCCCACTAAAAGATCGATTCAATTTATTATCACTCCGGTTCCTCATCAGGTGCGAGGTCATGAACCCATTGGTGATTGTAAATTTTGAAAGGCTACTTGAGCAAAATTTTCAAACCAGATTTATGTCTGTATACCATGTCTTCATGTCCATGGAGGTGAATCCTTCTTCGTACTCTCCAACTCGTGTTTTCATCCCAGACTACGACAACTCTTCTGTCCAGTTTGATTTGTCTATGCAGCAGGAAATTCGTGGAATACCGGTACAACATCGTTCCCTTGTTGTTCCCGGGATTTTCTGTGCAAAGTATGGACACGTCAATGCTGAAAAAATGTACTTCACCGATGGTTCTCTAATAAACGAGTGTACCGGCTTTGGAGTGTTCAACCAAGTATCCAGTGCCTTTTATAGCCTGCAATGTCCATGCTCAGTGTATATCGCTGAATTAGCAGCTATTCATTGGGCTCTGGACAACGTGGCTTCACGACCTGTTGAACAATACTATATTGTAACGGACAGCCTTAGCTCTGTTGAGGCTATTCGTTCAATAAAGCCCGGAAAGAATTCATCGTACTTCCTTGAGAAGATAAGAGATATTTTGAGTACTTTATCAAAACGCTGCTTTTCCATCACCTTTGTTTGGGTCCCCTCACATTGTTCGATAGTAGGCAATGAGAAGGCAGATTCACTGGCAAAGGTGGGTGCAATGGAAGGTGACACATACCAACGGGAAATCGTCTTTAACGAATTTTACTCTTTGGTTCGGAGAAACTCTCTTCTCAACTGGCAGCGAAAATGGGACGAGGATGAGTTGGGTCGGTGGCTCCATTCCATTATCCCAAAGGTAAGTCTTAAACCCTGGTTTAATAGATTGAACTTGAGTCGAGATTTTATTCGAATATTTTCCCGTCTCATGTCCAATCATTATTCCTTAGACGCGGTACTCTATCGTGTAAATATTGCTGGCAGCAATTTATGTAGTTGTGGCCAACGTTACCATGATATTGAGCATATTGTTTGGTCGTGTGAGACCCACCTTGTCGCCAGATCGAATCTTATTGACTCCCTTCGGGCCCGAGGGAAACCACCTAATGTTCCAGTGAGAGATGTGCTAGCTGTGATAGACTTGGATTACATGTTTGAAATCTATCTTTTTCTAAAAGCTATCGATCTCCACCTGTAATTCTTTTTATTTTCATGTTTCCCTTTCTGTCTTCTTTTGCCTCTAAAAAACCGTTAGTTTTAAGCAATCAATTGTAAAAATCAAATCGAGTTTGGCTCCTTCAAACCTACTGGTACGAGCCGTTTCAAATAAATAATTGTTAAAAAAAAAAGCCGAATTTTTGTTAAAGTTTTTTCCTTTTTGATGAAATCCACATTTAAATAAGAAAAACAATTTCAAATAAAGAGAGACATGAAATAAGTAAAAGAAAACCTAGCTTTGTAGCTTCACCGTTTTGACCTGAGGATATACTAAAGACAGACACTGGGTAATTAAGCTGATAGTTTGCATTGAAAAGCTTGACTTATATAACTGTATGGGTCAACTCGAGAGCTCGAAATTATGGCTAGTGGTCTGCATTGTCTTCTCTATGGTAAAGTATTTCTGCTGACTTAAAATCTTCTTTCAATTTTTTAAACTTTTCCTACTTGTTTCTTGGAATATTCCACTTTTTTAAACTATGCGGCAACACTTATTATATGTTTCATACTGTGAAATTTCTGTACTTACACAGTAGCGTTCTACTGAACTGATCGTTCTTACAAATATTTAAGATAACTTGTCAAAAACTACTTTTTGTTTTCTTGAGTGCAATTTATCATTTCTTGTAATGTTTCAGTTTTGACGAGCATCAGTTTCAAATTTTACGCATTTTTTTCCTGTTTTGGGGTCAAGGGAGGGCCCTTTCAATTGAAGAGTAGTAGGGAGTTTAGTTCAAGAAATTGTCATTTTATGTCAAAACTTTCATGTGTAAAAAATTTATGAACATTTCTCTAAAATTGCCGTATTTTACATTGATTTTGTCAAGAATTTTCTCGTTTTGAATAAAACTAAAAATCGTTTTGTCAAAACTTACTTGTATAAAAAATTTCATGAAAAATAGGCATGAGAAGCCATGTGAGCTTAAAGTAGTCAAACAAATGAATTAATTTTTGGCAAATTTATTTGTGACACACTAAGTCTTTAATTTCTAGCAATATTTCAGAATTTGAAGTTTCTGATGGTTCCCGAAAATTTGAAATAAGTTTCGTTTCGTAAGGACTTCAAGAAAAAAAAACAGTATCGATATTTTTTTCATGGACAGAAAGTCATTTCCACCAAAAATTAAAATAATTGGGCAGGGCCCCCCATACAATTTTTTTTGAAAATTTTCTTTTTCAAATCTTCAAAAAATTTATATATTTTCAGTGTTTTATAATTTCAGAGGTGCTTTTCTGTTATATTTTTACTTTCAATATTTCTGAATTCAACTGGTAACTCAACAATCTTATCAAAAATTTTGAATAATTTTTAAATTTACTTCAAACAAGTTACAGAGCTTTTAATAAAAAATGGGTTAAAAAAAATCTTCGAATTATAAAATTTCAAAACATGCAGGCAAATCCTGTCAGCAGTCTGAGAGGGGCAAAATTATCTGAAATTATTAGAATTATCCAAAAAATATAAATCCATTCTAATCCATTATTTTTAAAATTTCTGATTGAAAACTGTAGGGAATTTTATTTAAAATCAATGATTAAGAAAAACAGCAAATACTTACTAGAGGTACTTTTTTGATAACGCTTACCGTGATGCAATCTGGATTAGAGACGTTTGTCTTAACTTAAGCATCGAAAAAGTTAAGAAAATCTATGTTCAAAAACGATCCGTTTAAACAATTTTTGATAATAAATCAGTTTTTATACTTCTCCTGAGTAAAATGTCTTAAAATCCCATTAGCACTTTGCAAGTCGGTACAGCCGTTCAATCTAGCTTAAATTTCGCATGTTACTTTCTTTAGATACACGGATCATCATAAACCTGAAGTGTTTTATTGAAAATTTTATTTCTGTTTTTAAGGCCAATTTTAGAAACCCTGCTGTACATTGTGGTTCCTAAATTTTATTCAAAGGGATAACATAACTGTTAAGGTTAAATAATCTTAGCTTCGACAGCTTTCAACCCACTATCTAATATATAAAGATGAGTTGGACTATATATGTTTGTATGCACCTTATACAAATCCACACCGCTTAACCGATCAGCCTGAAATTTGGTACAGTTATGTGTTTGGACCATGGGAAGGTTTTAGTAATAGTTTCGAGCCCCTCCCACCTGAGAAAAGGGACCCTCCCATAGAACTTTCATTTTTTTCCCACAAACCAAAAGTCATGGCACCCATTTTTCAGAACCAATTTTTTCCCTTTGGCGGGGTTGTTTTCACCATCACCATGGGCCGTGCATTAGAAACGACCATCAAGAGTTCACGTGTGCTGGACAGCAAATCAAAGCTTGCTGAGCATCAAAGATTTGAAAGATAAAATTTTGGCGGGTGTTTTTTTTCCTTCTACTGTTCAAAACACGTGGTACCGGTACGAAATATTTGGATGCAATAATGAGCCTACATTTCGTATTGAAAAATACAACTATCCTGTAGAGAATATATTGACTAAAATTGTAGTGATTTTCAATGTGCTGCCTACCGCCTCGCTGGGGGGCTTTGAGAGTTTACAAGGATATACAGTAAACTGAACAGTCAACAGTGAATTGGCTTCTTCAGCTGAATAACTTTTTGGACTGAATGCTGAAAAACTAATGAACCAATTTTCATAAACTTTTAACCAACCATTTTCAAATTTTTAGGATTCCTTATAGAGAAAGGAAAAATCATTAGATTCAGAGTTATATATATATATATATATATATATATATATATATATATATATATATATATATATATATATATATATATATATATATATATATATATATATATATGTTGAAGGCTGCAATTTCAACGCTTTAATAGCCGCCGGGGAATCTAAATGGGGGATTAGAAAATTGATTAGATAATACAATCTGAGGTTTTTAGTTTTATACAATCCTATTTCATTGGCCAATTTATTTATACTTTTTGATTTATTTTTGGTCATCAATGTGTTCAATTCTACCATCCAATTTTGAAAAAAAACCGTTTGGTACTGCGAGTTCAAACAAAGGATTTCAAAGAATTTTAACATTGATCACTGATTGATAATAAATGGAATTCAAATAAGTCCATTTCCATAACATTTAAATGGTTATTTCGGTTCAGAGATGATTTCTTTTCGATAACCCCAAGAAACTTTTAGTGCAACTTTCAACATTTAAGAAAAACAGTGTTAAATTAAAAAAGCGAAAACATACAATTGAAAACATGCCAAATGAGTCTTAAACATGGTTCAACAAGGTTCGGAATTGTTTTTAGAAATTTTTAATTAAATAAAACTTAAATATACCATTGTACAGGGAGATCATCCATCTTGAAAAGTGGAATAGTCTCCAAAAGAGATTAAAGTTTTTTGTGATAGAGAAGAAGGAAATTATTTTGAAATTCAATTCATTATCCTTAAAACTATAAGCTTCTTCTAAAAAAATGAAATCGATAAACACAGAGAGTAATCTCCATAAAAACTTTTAAAAGACTTACGTCTCGGTGGTCGAGTGGTTAGCGTGGTACGACGGTAATCGCTGGTCCACTGATGGCATGGGTTCGATTCCCGTCTCGGTACTGGGTGTTAAATGTTAATCTTAAGTTGTCCGCGTCATTTATTCAGTCTGTAAAGCCTAAATCGGCTAAGACGGTGTATGTCTTTTTAAAAACTTACGTGGCCAAACATGGGCCCAATTTCTTAAAATGATGAATATAAAGCTTCCAATATTTCGAAAAATCAAACAACTCATTTTGATTTTTTTTTTGTTTCGATTATAGTCGTTTTACCATATTTATGGCATTCGCGACTTTATCAACGTTGCAGTTGGCGGATCGTTATTGAAAAACTTATCCGGTACAACTGTGTTCGATGTTTACTCTTAGGCTCGAACTCGCGGACATCGGCTCAGGAGGCAACAGACTTGCCAACTGAGCTATATCACAAGCCCTAAGACTCATTTTGATTAATATCTTTTGTGAACCCGAGCAAGGCCGGGTAAAATCAGCTAGTATTATTATAATAACCTCTTAAATTCTATGTTTTAAATAGAATTTTTAAGATTTTAGGAAATATTTTTTTTAATGGATGATTCTAGTCTAAAACTGAGATAAATTCGAAATTATTCCAAAAAAATGCATTTACATCTTTTTGTCAATCTTAAATTGAAAAACAAAAATCAACAGCATTGTTGGCAACAGTGATCTGCAAATGATCGATAGCAATATAGCCTGAAGCGCGTTAGATTCATCAAGTTTTGTTCTTTCTATAATTATTTAAGTTATTCTACTGTACTGTACTGTAACTGTAGTTCTTCTTTATTATTTAATAGAATATTAATGAAGCATTAATGTTACAGTAAATCAATCATAACTTCTACAATTTTATACCAATTGCGGTTAAAACCCTCTAGAGATCCTTGGTTTGGATTAACCATAGAAATCCATAAAAACTAAAAATTTGAAACTCAAACGCATAAATTTGGTCGTAAACCTGAAATTTCTCACGAAATAATCGTTTTGTTGAACATTAATTCAAAAATATTGTTACCCGAACATGATTCAAGTTCAAATACAGTTTTAAAAATTACGAAATCGTGAAAATCGAAATTTTAAGTTTGATGCCAAATGACTAAAAATGCACGAAATATCGAGATCTGGCGTTATCTTGAAAACAAAGTTTTGGCCAAAAGTCGACTTTTTGGGACTTGGCCGTTTTTTGAAAACCAGCAGTTTTTCGGAAAACCGAGTAAGTCTCAGAAATTCGATTGTTGGCAAATTTTTTTTCGAGATAACACCAGATCTCGACGTATCGTACATTTTTAAGTCATTTGCCATCAAAATTGAAATTTCGATTTTTCCAATCTTCTTACATAATTTTAAAAAAAAAATCACATCAGTTTTTGACAATCTTTTTTTTTCGAGATAACACCAGATTTCGAAGTTTTATGCACTCATAAGTCATTTGGCTTAAAAACTATATTTTAGATTTAGGGGGGTGCCTCCCTAAAGAAATTGGAAAACCAAAGTTTTGGTTTTTTTACCCTCAAAATTCACCAAAGGGGTTTGGTGAATTTTGAGTGTCAAAAAAAACGAAACTTTGAGCGTTTTGAGGTGCTTCCCTAAATCAAGTCCGATTGATCTGAAATTTTGCACAGGTCAGTTTTTAGGTTTACCTACAAAACGTCGGTTTTTTTTTTTAATTTGACCATGAAGTTTTTCCTCAACTGTTGGCTGTTTTATACATTCATTACGAATATCAAGATTTTTTTTCAATCTCAAGATATTTTATCGTAACATATGATCGTTTGTTACAATCAAACAAGATTTAAACCAAAAAACTTGTTTGTTCGATAATTACTCTGGTCGAAATTTTGGACCACACCCGGGACCTATTTTGGACCACCTTTAACTCAATAAGTATTTTTAAAATTTTGCTAAAATTTCGATAGCCATTGATTTCCCCGTATGGATCACTTAATCTTTTCCGTTTTCATTTTTCCAATCAAGTTTGGTTTACGTTTTTTCATAATTTTCGTGAAAATTAAAGCATTTTCCCGGAAAAGAGCAAAAATATCGAACACAAATGGTGTACTTTCCCCCACATTTCGCTGATTCAGTTGAAATGAAAGAAGTACGCAATAAAGCGGCCCAAATTCGATTCGGAGGTATGGAGAGGAAAACAGCTCCGTGGACAAAAAAAATCTGGTTAGAAACCGGGTTCGGTGGACAAAACTTTGGACCGGAAGGTCGTGCGTGGTTACGCCAATAGGAAACCTGTTTCAGCTCGAGATGGGGCCAAAAGAGTGGGATCCCCTCTCTGCACCGTCTATCGTGCTGGGATAAGATTGGATCTTAAGACATATAAGAAGCAGAAGAAGCCGAAGCGGAGTCAAAAACAAACTGTCTCTGTCAAACCAAGGGCTCGTAAATTATATGATCAACTGCTGTGTGGAAACCTATTGCAAATTTGAATACAAAACGCTTTCGGGCGACCACTATTACACTGTTCGGGATGGTCAAAGTGTTGAAGAGACGGAGTCACCAATTTCTTAGCTTAGCTTGTTTGACTACTCATATCCACCTTAAATTATTGAATTCGAAATGCTATTTAATTGTTTCAGGGGATGGTAATGCTATTTAATTACGTACTTCAAAAGAAAAGATGATTTTTTTGTTATTTTTTTATCAATTCATGCACATTTCGAGTTCCATGATCGCTGGCGTGGCTAAGCAGAACAAGTTCCACGTCGCCAATGGTTGCTACTCCGTGATTAATCGAGGCCATCAATTTTGCACAAAGTCCAAAAGAATGGTGCTTGGGATTAGCAGTTCATTCTCAATGTACAAAACTCATGCTCTCCGTTTTTGAAATGATTAATAACGGCGCCGGCCACGTCCTAGTAGTCAATGGGGGAATAGGAAGGAATGTTAATTTGATACTCTCTAGGTTCAACTAGCAACTTCATGCTCCTGCATACTCCAAAAATAATTTTGAAATAGTCAGAACCAGAAATAAGTAAGTATCACCAACTATGGAAACCGTCTGTACGTCTGCGAATCTATATTCGAGTATCAAAGGACGGGGTTGTGTTAGTTAGGAAAATGTAAAGATCAGGATCCATTTTGGTCAATGGTGCGATCGTATTTTCCTACACCTTCTATGCTCCTAGAAATTTCATAAGGAAACTCCTACTTCTATGAGGCATTCGATAAACGTTAAATAAATATAGATATATTGAATTAGGTATTGAAAGAAAATTATTACCATCCACATTTCATCCCTATCAAACTAGCTTTTTTCCCTAACAGTGATCCCTGTTTAATCAAAGAATTATCAAAAGGCTTTTATGGTTTTAAAAAAAACAATATTTTGAATTGAATGTATTTTTCATAATTTGCCGACAAAAACTTCTCAAACTATTTTTCGCGATTAATAACATTTTGAAAATTCTTCAATTCTTTCTTCTCCTTGCCTCTTTTTGAACTTCATTGCATGTACAAAGCAATGTTCAAATTTTTGCGACTTTTGAAAAGATCTGATATTTTTTTCGATTTACCAATTCGAGTAACTACTAATCAATCAGAACATTTTATTATTTTTAAATGCTGGATATTTTGAGAAAAACAAAACGCGTATTTTTAAAATTAACTTGAAATAACATGGAAACAATATTTTTAAGTGATTGAAATTTACTTGTAGAACAAAGGAATAAATCTGATGAACATATACGAATTTGGACAATAATGAATGATTTATCCCAGCAGAATCATTATAGAATGATGAGAAAAATGGAGAACAAACAGCAGATCTTGAGATGGAAATAAAACAGCAATTGATAGTTAAAAATAACTATTATTTCGACATATGAAAAGAAAAAAAAAGTAACACAGACGACATGATCTAATTTATATGAAAAGGCAGATGATAATATCAACAAGTTTCAGCAATCATGTCTGTCACAAAAAAAAAGTTTATTCTTAAGATTTCCAATATGAGTAACAAGAGCAACTTATATCCAGATGATTGGTTTTTGAAGTGATTATTGAAAAAATAATATTTCAATTAGGAATAAGAACAATTAACTCAAGTCTTTTTTTGCCATTCCATTAATATTTCTTACTCTTTGTAAACATCAAACATGGAGCATCGTGTTTCATGTAAAATATAAGCCACGTTTTGTTTTCATAGAAAAGTAGTATATTTCGAACAAAAACACGACACGAAAATTTATAATATTTAAAAGTATGATATTAAAAAAAAGTTGATTTAAAAAAGGTAATCAATTCAACACGAAAGATACAATCAAAATAGCAAATTATTCCGAAAAATAAAATTGCAGGATGCAGGAACGAAGAGGCTGAAAAGTTTGTAGATAGAATAAACTTTTTTTTTTTACATCAATCGCCAAAATTTACTTATGAAGCTGTCAAACTTTGAACGCGTTATTCTCGAAACAGTGATCTTAACGCATTCACCGTATTCTAAATTCGATACCGAAAGATCCCCTCAATTAAATCAAGGCAATTTCAAAAAACTACCATTTTTTATTTTGAATTATACAACTCCGTTTCTAGATTTTGAGTAGATTTAAAGTTATTGAGTTTGATAAACTGATAAAATACTTTTTAAAACCTGCACCTGACCGAAAGATTTAATATTGTTGTAGTCCAATGTATCAAGTACTCTAAAAACTGTAAAACCTAAAATAATCGCGGATACGTATAATGAGTATTGTTTCTAAATTCTCCTTTACGTCGGATTTCAAAAATAAAAATTGATTTAAATTACGTAGTGGTAGATATCTGCTTCTTGATAAATTGAAAACTAAGTGCAATTATTTCGGTTTCTGTCCGTCTGTTTTCAAATGAAATATTATTAACATATTGATTGCTTTTATTGGGGGTGGCTCCTAAAATCATCTTCCTCATCACATTATCTTATCAAAGAATTACACTTAGCTTTTTGATGCATCAGACAGAATTACAATCAGCTGATTAGATAATTTCAAAATACGAAGTTAAGAGGTCTCTGCTGTTGCATCGCATTAGCTTTTCCAAATGGCATTCAACTTTTGATGCAAGTTTTTCTAGCAACGTATGTTATGATTGCTAAAACATTTAAGCTTTTGGAGCTGTGTTTGAACCATGTATCAAACGAGCTTTTGACTTGTGCCCCGCATTATGTACAAGTTTCTATACAATAAGGACGGTGCATATCATACAAAAAAAAGTGAAGGTTAAAATTAAAATTAGCTATGAATTAATAATAATAAAGAGAAAAGTAATGAAATGAAATGGGATAGTAACGAAACATAATTCACTTATCTTGAGAAACAGCATCTTTCCGCTCCACTCTCTTAGGACGTCCCTGTTCCGTGAAAACTTTTTGTAATGGTCTGGGGGCGTAGTACGAGCCCCTATTTTTTCGGTGACTTCGGAACCGAAAATGCACTTTGGATTTTAAAGACAAAAACTCACTTCCACAAATCAGAATGCACAAAATCAACACCACACAAATATTCGTTCTTACCATAACGCTCATGTTTCGGAATAATATTTAAAAAAAACACTTCAAAAATTAAATAAAAAACAGATATACGCGGACCGAATCACGAAATCTTCCACCTGACCGCAGCGTTGCCAGCTCCCCCCCCCCCCGTGTCTCTCCCTATGCTTCCAAACCTGTTAATTTTTTTCTTCACCACACTCTCTTCGGTTTTTATTTTCACCAGATTCACCACCTTTCGCCTGCTGGCTCTCTCAGAACTAATTCTGAAGAGACGGAGTCACCAATTTCTATAGAAAAATAAAGTGGAAATTCAATGGTGTTAAGCCATATGTAAGTGTTTGGATGCATACCGAACCGTTCGTGAACGCTGGTACAATAAATACAGCTGTTTTAGCCTGATTTTCCATCACTTCACTACTCAAAGGACACGATGGCTTGGTACCAATCCAATAAAGTCTAGATCATACCGAATAAGGTTAATCCGCAAAATTATTCTCAAGGGAGACCGAATGAAACTTTTCGAGCCTATACCAAATTGTATTTGAGAAAACATGTTAAGCCTGCAGATTCCATCGGAAACTTTGCAAAAAACTGATAAAAAAGTGGTCAAAATCCTCACAAATCAATCTGTGCTAAAACTTTCGATGAAAAATTTGATCACTGGCCTACGATTGACTGGAATCGAATTTTGTATTGAGTCCCTAGTCCCTATGAAGTTAAATTTTCTGAAAAAAAAATTGAATTCGTTCCTAAATTGTGTTTATATTGTTTATTTTAAGTCGTGCTTAGACAAAATGAGAAGGAAACTGAAATTCCCTATTTGTGTTTTAAAATTATTTTAATTAGACTTTTAAAATTGTAATTAAAATTTTTTTTCTCTTTCAACATTTATTTGTAATAAATATAGTTTCTGAAGATGGTCGAATAAAGTAGACCGAAACGTAAAACTAGCGAATTTTTATTAAAAACATCACCGAACAAAATCAACAAAAGAAACCCCGAAAAATTACATCCAGCGGTGATTTAAATGGTCGTGAACAAAATATTTTGATGAATGAAATATTTTAAATAAAAAATGACACACCTTAATCCAGAAAACTTCGGCTGCAACCAAAGTTCTACATAAATAAACCTGTCCGTCCGCTTAATGAGGCAATTTGAAAACATATTTCAAATTAGTTTCCAATGACGCAAAGCAAAAGACTGGGTATGATGGTCCTTCCTCTTTGAAATTGGCCTCCGTTAATAGCAAACATAAAGTACCAAAATCAACAACAGCTAGGAAAACCGTCCAGTGCCGCTGAGAGAGAGCAAGGGGGAGAGCAAGAAATTGACACAAATTGCATGCAAAAGGCCAACATTTTAGGTTATCATTGAGAACGTGTATGTATACACAGGAATATAATTTTCCACTGTAAATGTTTTCGATTTTGGAAGCGGCAAATAATTTTTCAAACCCCAGTCACGAAAACCAATCTCACTCGCTGCTGAAATCAACTTTCCACCCTACTGATCCTTCTGGGGAAAAGACTTTTTGCTCGCTTATGAGGAAGCATGACGGCCAAAATCCTTGCCGATTGACGTGCAAGATTATGGTTGTTCAGATTTTCGAATGTTGGATAAACGTAATCTGAGCTACGAGGTCGCTTTGATAGAAGCTAATTCGAAGCGTGATGAACGTGATGAACCGAAGGCAGTCATAAGTGTTTTAAAAATGTCTTGAATCATGTCAGATTTCTGTTACAAGAACTATAAATATTTAAGCAGATTTCTTCCTTATCAGTTCTAAGGACAAAAATTGGTAACAATTGGCGAAAATTTAATTATTACAATCCAGGCGACATCCGGTACCGCAACCAACCCTATGCTTTCTTTTAATGTACATGCTTCAGTGAACACCCCAAATAATGACATACGACATGAATGAGGAAAGAATCTTGATTATGTTCTTTAGCGCACTTGGTACTTTGAACAAACAGTACTCGAAAAACCTTTTGCAAAGGAAATATTCCGCCTGCAGCTGCATAATCAAAGGGAAAATGCTTCCACCCATAAGTGAACTGAACTCAGTCGAAGTGGGAGTTGAAATGTGGAGCCGCCCTTATTCAACTTTCCGGTGGCAGCTCCTGACTTTTGTATGCAAATGTCGTGCCTTCCGGGTAGTTTTGCTGCAGATGGGACACGCCCTTTTGCTTTTCAGTGTGGGTAGCTACCGCAAAAAAATTGACGAACTAGCCGAGTGACATTTATTTACGAATTTTATATGGATTTTTATTTATTTCACCAATCAAAAACCTTTTCGCAGGATTCCTGATCCTGGTCCCGGATTGACGGGAACATTCGGTGAATGATTGATGGATTTTACGCTTGGAGTAATTCCTCGGCAGTGGCTAGACGAAAGTCAGGAGAGTGCGCGAATATAAAATCAATCGGGCTTAACCGCGCGATGTCAATGGACCTCTAAAAATTGAATGATTTTTTACGAATAGGGGAGAAATCCGGTGGATAAATGAATGGATGGGTGGAAACTTGATAAGGCGTCTCGATAGGCTAGACAGGCGCTAGGATAGTAGATATCGAAAAACCTAGCCAGGCTTATATTTCGAACCGAAAACACGCAAGGCTAACCACCAATATGTAGAACAATCCTTGGCATGGCTCGGCTCGAAACGGAGAGGGAGGGAGAAAATTGAAAATCGATACCGGCCGTCGTCGGCGTCAGTTTTCCGAACGTAGGACGTCGATTAGGCCTGTATTCGTTTGTTGTTTTAACATTGTCGTCGCCAATGCCCTTTTGCGTCTGGGTGCCCTGGATTTTTTTACACCTGACTGGCTTTCAAGGTGGTCCCTTTTATTGGAACCAGTGTGAAAGCAGCACGATTAAAAGCAAAATTTGTTGAAATGTGTGCTAATTTTGAGACGAACGAATCTATTTTAATGTTGTTCATCTGCTCTTATGTTATTTTTTACATCAGCGTCCTTGAAACACATTCGTAACCAAAGTCTTTCAGATGGAAGTTATTTGGAGAGAATTTTCAAACAATAATTAAAAATTAAATATTGATTTCCATCTTTTAAAATAATGTCCTTATAAAGAGTACCAAACCAAATTCATTTCTCAATTATGAAAGCGTTTTGTAAAGTACCAAAAAGAACATCCTTCTACCTACCCAAGGTGTGCAAATTTTGAAAGAAAATTTAAAAATTATTGATTAAAGAAAAGAAAATGCATATTTCTTTTAAACATGTCGTATGATATGCCACCTTGCAATAATTTTTAAAGGATTTCACACGGAATTCGTTAAAACTTTATTACATGATAGTGCAATCCAATTATGCCGATACTTTGGCGTTAAAATGTCGTGTAGTTAATCATTGAACACGAAACGAATTGAACTTTGCATGATACACGAAATGTCACTTAACGTTTAAGCTTTTTTATGAGTATAAAGCTTAAACTGAAATTACACAAAAACATCGAATTTTGTGCCTCAAGTGCACATATAAACTGGATTAGAAAATATTTTACGTTCTTAAACTCAATCTTATGTCCAGCTTTCTATCTTCAACTTTCTCATCAGTTTTGAGTTATATCACATCTTCAACAATAAAAAAAATTGTTAGTTTTGCAAAAATGATCCTGTTTCAGAGATATAAAGCTTCAAATAAACATAATTACATTTTTTTCCAAAAAATTTACTATAACTTTTTGGCATAAAATACAGGACATTTCCGTGTTCTCAATATTAAAAATTTACCACTTTGTTGAAAGCTGCAAAAACCATAGTAGTTATGTATGTAACAAGATGTAAAAAATGAAATTTTACAGCAAGAGTCGTAAATTTATTCAACGAGGCTTGCAGAGTTGGATAATTAAACAAAATTGAGCTAAACCATACGGGGGGTGGGGGGGTGGGGTGGGGGGTGTTTGATGGCTTATTTTTTCTATGACATTTTTGCTTGAACAATGTATGAATAAAAGAAATTCAAAATATTATTTTTCAGTACTTTTCGATTATTCATTTTTTAGCTCTTGTACATAAACAGTTTTTCGTGTTAAATAGAAACATTTGAAAATCCATCGTGCAATCTTTCAAATGATGATCAGGGTTTGCATATAGAATCTTTTAGTAACAAAGTAGTAAACTTCATTTAATCGATGCTGGAAAACTTAAAATTTGAATCATAATCTGGTGAACTAAGCTTAAGATTGCCAAAAGTTCTCCCGCACGTGTCCGGGTCGGGCAACTCTGCGCTATTTTATTTAAAACCTGACAAAATTCGGGCATTCTTTTTTCCAAATTTTCAAACCAAACCCGGGCACTGTCCGGGGAAATTTCACAAAAATTTAGGAACTATTAAACAAAAATAAAGAAAAAAAAAACATTTGAATCATTACTTTTTCATCGAAAACCTTAACCAAACTTTGAATCGTATTTCAGGCTGTTTTTATTTATTTTATTAAATCTAGCTTGAAAAGGGTCATTTTTCGGGCGACAAAATTTGAAATTATAAGGATGGAATTTGATTTTTTTTTATTTAAAAAAAAAATGTAAATAAATCCGGACAAAATCACGATATTTTTCAACAAAATTTGGGCAGCCAGGCCGGGCCAATTTTTTTATCAAATATCCGGGCAAGTCCGGGTAAAACCGGGTAATCTGACCAGCTTAATTTAGCTTATTAGATTTGAACGTAGAAAAAAAATTCTAGAAATAAATCCAATTTTCAAAACTAAAAGAAAAAGATAAAAATTTTGTGGTTCAAATCGGATTTATTCAATCATGATCCAAGTTAAAAATTTTAGTATGAAATATGGTTCTTGAAAAAACTGCAATACTCATAATGTTGAACAATATGCGAAACCATATGGAATTCCCTTCAATTTCTTTAAGAGAAGATACTTGTGTCTTTATCTTCAATTACTTTCCATTAAAAATCAATTCATGTGTATAGTTCTTTTAAAAAGTTTTTTCATCAGACAAAACTTGCAAAATCAACTCCGTTTCTACTTTATTTTTGTCATGTCCACCTTAATTTTGCAAACGAACTGACTTTGATTGAATTTTAAAATCGAACCAACTATCAGAATTATAAGCCTGCAATCTCTTGCAATTTAAATCCCTTTTATTTTGATTCTGAAACTCATTTACGAGTTGAATCTGAATCTGAATGTAAAAATTTGAATTTCAATCGATTTCGGAATTTTAATACGATTTCTGAAATGTACATAAAAACGGTTTCTGGATTTAGAAATATGAGCCAAGAATTGAAAAAAAGTTTGAGAGCCCTCAATCATGAATCCATTTTTATGAATAGGATGTTTTGGGTTTCATTGATTATTTGTCAGGTTTGAATTTTGCATATGATATCTAAGTTTCTTCATATTTGGAAAAATATTAACTAAATGTAAAAAGTGCGTATGCGTTCCGAAAATCTTGAGTCAAATTTTGAAGGAAATGTAGAACAAAATTTACTATACGAAAATAGGATTTCAAACACAGCTTTTGATTTCAATTTTACAATGATGATTCAAACCGAAAATCAAGAATTCTTATCCAAAATATGAAAACACAAATATTAAATCGATTTTGATTATAAGGAACTAGAATCTCTGAAATGAGTTAAATTTTATTTAAAATTCAGTATTCAGAATTGAATTAGAAGTGAAATTTTTTTTCAAAAACTGTAGCTGAATTCTGAACCTGAGATTAGTTTTCGAGGTTTTGACATCAGTTCTGAGTCAAAAGATTGTTACTATCGGATAACCTTTAAAGTAACTACTCTATCATCAAAATTTGATTAAGAATTACAAATTTTGAGCATAGAGTAGAATACCTCGCTTACTTTTGATGGACCCTCATGATGGGGAGGGGGGGTTTAACCCCTAAACCCCCCCCCCCCTCGTTCTTACGGCAATGACAATTTTTGTAGATCACATTAGAAAGAATAAAAACAATCACTGAACATTTAAAGTCAAAGATATTCAAGTCTTCTAAAACGTGATGGGTTTTAAAGTTTTTTTTTTCATAATTTTAAACAAGATTTTTCAAATTTTCTATTTTATTATTAGAAGTTCAGTCTAGCTGGCCAATAAATGATTTCAAGTCATAATAAGAAAAAAAAAGATTTACATAAATTTTATGTAAACCGAGAAACGCCAGTTAAATTTAGCTAGTAGACAATAAATAAATTTTATATGTTGCCAGAATTTAACTGTTTTTACAGGTCTGACGCGATTCTATGTTCACCCCAACTTTATAACACGAAACATTGTTTGATTCGTTTAATTTTTCCTTTTCTTTATTAATGTTATTCCTTTTCTCTACGTACTGATTGGTGAAGGGAAAACTTATTGTTTCCACGATTCTTCCAAAAATCTATATGAATTGCATTTTTTCAGTTCAGGTCAGTCTTGATCCAACCAATAAAACTTTACAAAAACTTGAAACATGTTAGCTTGAAACATGAAACTTTGGTTTTTAAAAATTTGCAATATAAACTCTGTTCTACAAAAATTCCAATAGAATACACTAGGGATCAGCATTTGGTGTCTATGTTTTGAAAACTTTTTTTTTTTTTTTGGAAGATTTTGGCGTCCTAATTTTGAACCATATTGTCTATCATCTCTTGTTTTAATGTTACGGTGTGTGGAAATTTCGAAATTGATCGATTTTGAGTAAAATCGACCATGAATCGAACTGATGAACCAGCAAACTTACGCGAAAAACGAAAACTGATTTTGAATCCTCCATTCAATCAAGGATTCAGATTTTGACTAGATATTTTACATTTAGAGATATGTGCCTTTTAAAAACAAAAATTCTACAATTTTTTGAAATTTAAATCGATAGCATTACAACAATTTGTGACACCGCAGAATAAAGTCTTGGAGTATTTTAATTGATTCAAAAACTTAGTTGAAGGCAAAATGGTCGTATTTTGCGATATTGGGAAAAATAAAAAATGACAAAACTCCTATAACTTATTTCTCAGAGGTCAAAATAACTTGCAATCATGTTGAAAATTGAATCAAAATCATCAATTTCACAATCCTTGTAATCCTCTACAATTTTTCCAAAAAAATACACAAATTGATTTCATGAATTTTCAATCATTTTTCAAAATTTCTCGAAAACAATTGCTGCAAGAAAAAAAAAACCAACTGCATATTTGAAATCAGCGCCCCGAAATTAGTCTAAATCTCTTCCTAAGCTCGTGGTACCTCGGAAAAATGTAAATTTTGTTACCTTGTGTGTTATTAAAATCCTATAATTTTTTTTCTAATTAAAATTTTGAGTTCAAAAGACACAATTTATTTTGAATAAGTCCAGATCGGCCGAATATTCGGCGCCGAATACCGCCAAAAAACCGTTAGGCCGAATATTCGGTTCACCGAATAGTTGAGCCAAGTATTCGGCCGAATAGGCCGAATAGGCCGAATACTTATTTTTCAAATTTTATACACTAACAGACTTGTCAAATTTTTTAGACGATTTTGGATAATTTCTAAGACATCCAAAAGTAATGCTGAAAAAGCTACAAGATCATCAAAAATTTATGGTTTCAGTAAAAGATCTTAGGTGTATCCGTGTATATTTCACTGTAGACAGCTTTATACTTTGATTTTCGTTTATTCCAGATTTTTTTTCATATATCCAGGCTTGTCCATAAATCCAATAAAGAATTAGAGAAAAGTTAAATCTGACTGGGATGGCCAGATATTATTTGAAATTTTCCAGATTTTACCCGAGTTCATTCAGGTTATTTGCTAATTCAATTTAATATTCAAATTTATTTTTGATAATTTTTAGATTTTGCGTTCAAGAACGATTTGTTAGAGTAAATTCGAATATAAATATAAATTTTTCTTTAGCCCTTAGACACGATTTTAACACTGCTGCTATGGTTCGATGAAAACATTAAATTTCAAGAAATTTACTTTATTTTTCCTCTTGTATGTTTGAGATAATGCCTAGATTCTGTTGCTATATGGTCTTTTTTTTGAAAAATTATCAAAAACTGTCCAGACCCGGCCTATGGATTCGTTTGGTAGAAAAAATGTTTTCTTAAAATTAAAGATCATCGTTTTTTTTGCAACTATTTTGAAGATATCTAGCTAAAATTCGACATTCATCTAATTCAATATCAAAAAAGCAATTTTCATGTTTTGTCCAAGATTTTACTGCCACCCAATCTCTTTATTGATATACGTCCTATAAGCGACAATTATGTGATGTCGTTCTAA
Source organism: Uranotaenia lowii (assembly GCF_029784155.1). Taxonomy (NCBI): domain Eukaryota; kingdom Metazoa; phylum Arthropoda; class Insecta; order Diptera; family Culicidae; genus Uranotaenia; species Uranotaenia lowii. The sequence goes on along the minus strand of NC_073693.1, from coordinate 277,887,972 downwards.
CTATTGGTGACATTTTGAAAATCAAAGAGACCTCTTTTTAAAGAAGATCTGAAAACATATGGAGTATTAAGATAGAAGAAATAGAAGAAAAATGAAATTGCGCATTTTAATTTCTCAACTCAACAGAATATTCGACCGAATATTCGGCCGAATATTCGTTTGGCCGAATAGTTGGAAAGGTCGATATTCGGTATTCGGCCGTTCGCCGAATACCACTACTCGGTACATCTCTAGTTTTAAATATTTTCCAAATCCAAGTTAAATAAATCCAAATATTGTAAATGGTTTGTAATTTTGAATATTTTCTTTTAATATTCCAAAATGAATGTGAAAAATTCATCTAATTTTATTTATAATTCAAAACCAAGATTCGAATCAATGCGATGATAATCGAAGCAAAAAAATTTAAAAAAACACAATAAACTGTATACAGAATTCTAGACACCGGACACCGGATTATAAATTTTTATGACCATAAATGAAACCACATCATCCGTAGTGATTGTAACCTAAGCTAACCAAATATATTTCTGTAATACTCCAAGCCGAGCGAATTCCGGCATTTTATCGATGGTTGAACTTTGAAAAGTCATTGAATCATTCAATATCGATCAAGAAGAAAAACACTTGAATACAAATAACATACGACGTATTACAGGACACGACACTTAATGTTATTACTAACGGAAAAAGTAAATCAATTTACCTTTTTTTTTGTCGACCGGTTTCGGGCTCGATGTTGCCCATTTTCAGAAGGATGTCCGACTCCCTCGGTCTATATTTTCCTTAATATTGCTCGAGAGCGTCGGACATCGTCCTGTAGATGGGCAACATCGAGCCCCAAACCGGTCGACAAAAATAGGTTAATTTAATTTCTTTTTCCGTTAGTAAAAACTTTAAGTGTCGTGTCCTGAAATACGTCGTGTGTTATTCGTGTAGCATAAGTTTATACGTTTAGCACAACCAGTAAAATGAGAGAAAAACACTTAAAGATTTGCTTTTTTTATCGAAACACATCAGACAATTTTGAATCAAACGTTGTGTTGTTTAGAACAAATTTGATCGAAAAATGTTGTTTTTTACGCAAAAACAGAATTCTAATGACAATTTATTTTTGAAATTTTGCAAATAAAGTGAATGAATCATTTGGCAATCTGAACCTAGGATAAGATTTCTTACAGCCCTGGTCATAAGTAAGAAATAGGTTTTACAAATAAATTTCCTTATTTAATGTGCATTTTTGGTGTTGTTAAAATATCAGGCTGAATTTGAATATTGAAACCCACAATTCCCCCCATGGAGGGGTCTTTTACACGGGCCTGGAGCAGAGTAACAACATTCAAGAAGAAGACGTTCAGATTGAAGATGAAGGTGTGAAAAGTGTTTGAGTAGACTGAGTCGATATGGGGTCATTTTTGAATTTCTCAAAACCTTGATCCATGATTTGCTGTAGAATTTTTAAGAAATGTTTACATGAGTAAATTTGAAATTTTAGGGTTTTATGGGATACATCATTTTTGTTTCTTCTGTGGAACCAAGCCTGATTATGGGTTTTGTGCCAATTTATAAATTATATGAAAGAAATTTTTCACTAAACAACTTTGTCCAAGATTGTAACTTCGTATCTCATTAGGCAAACAAGTTATTAGCTGTTGAATAGGGGTATGTCATTTGGCATTGAAAAACAATTAATTCAATTGACATCGCTGCTAGTGCCTTAGCGTGGTATTCCGTTTTTAAAGCAATACCTGAGAAATAAGAATTCTATCCCTTATGTTTTCCAACAAAAATCAAGATTTTTTCGTAAAACTCACAGCGTTAAAGTGAATAATAATGCGTCTACCAAATATTTAAATAGATTACTGTTTTTAGGCTTTTTCTTGTATTCCAAAGGTTTTAAAGTAGTTTTTGAGAGATTTTATTCTTGCACTAAGGAATATGACATTTGAGCTGTAATACTTCATCGAACTGCCTAGTTTATTCATTAACATGACGTACACTTCCTTGAGCAAATTTTGAAGAATCCATGCATAAAAACTTAAATAAAATCGATATTCTCACCTGACATGTTGACGAAAAGCTTTAGACCTGAAAGAAATAGAAAAAAAATGAGTACCTCGAAATCTACTTTGTCAATATATAATTTTGTGTTAGAGATAGACTTGTTGATTCTGAAAGTGATGGTTTGAAAGAAGTTACTAAGTCGAGCCCTTTTTATTCAAAGAAATTCTTGACAAAAAATAGTTATTTATGTAACACATTGCAAAAAGCAGATTTTTTCAGCACGATTCGTAAATAAATGGATAATTACGTCAAGTGTATGCCAACAAATAACAACATGTGGCCGACTATGCCAACGACTGAAAATTTATGATCACGTAGGTCGTAGAGTGTTCTTTTTGACACTGAATTCAGTGATGAAATGTAGCACTTTTCGATACTGTTTCAAGTGTCGAAATGTTCACTTTTCAACACTGAATTGCATAAAAACATTTTTTCTGCACAGCAGTTGTAAACAGATTGCGGAAGAAGTGTGAAAATTTAAAAAAAAAACTGAATAAAAAATATCTTTATTTCACGGATATACCTATACTTAATAATATTAGTCTAATTAACTTTTGGTAGCGTCCATATGGCTGTTTAAATTTTTGCTGCAGCAATTGATTTGAGCTCGTTTTTTATATAAATCTAACCCCAACTACAAGAAATTCCTCACGGTATTTCAGTATAAACTTCGAAAGCTCAAAATTTAGACTCTCTATGATACTTTAGTGTTCTTTCGTACTTACTTCCGCAATCAGTGTGAATTTGAACAAAGTCTTAATGTTTTTTTTTCTTTTTTGTCGAATTGATTTTAAACATCGAGAAGATTTTAAGAAACGAAACAGCTACCAACTTTATGCATAATCATCAGCTCAAGAAGAATACCGTTAAACTTTTCACGATTAAATCCCTTTTGACAGGCTGTCATTCACCTTTGCCATCAAGATTATGTTTCAGTCAACCTTCAAAAGAATATCTACATGTCATCAAAGGGTTCGTTCCATCACATCCACGTCAAAATGAAAATGTGACGCATGAAGACAGCGCACTATGACAAAAGCCTCAAAATAAAGTCATTTATCCGAAGCATGTTTCCATTTACTGACAAAATGTGGAACAGTTCCTTCGGCTGGGTTCTGTTCAAACTACCATGTTTGCCGTATAATATGTAGTAATAACCATACACTGAATCGTTACAATCGATTTTCATCAGTTCTTTTTTTCTCTCTCTCTCTCTTTTCAATCCTTTGCAGTCTGATGGAAACACCTCGTTTCTGCGCGCAGCTAGAGCAGGCAATCTAGAAAAAGTTTTAGAGCATCTTAAAAATAACATCGACATCAACACTTGCAATGCGGTAAGTAAAAGCGGGGGATAACTCGGAAGTGGGAAAAGGGCGAATTGAGACATGGACCAACAAGGAAAGGGGGGATTTATGCTGCCTGTTCTGTTTTGTTTGGCCTCGGCAAATATTTGCTCGGTATCTCGTTGTTCGTGGCGGGCGTTTCAGCCCGGATCAGTGAAACGGATCTATCCTCTCTTTTTTGCTCGATTTGCCCTTTACGTGGTACAGTCTGAGCGTTTCGACGACCTGGGTGGCGCAATCAACTCCACCCAATGCATGATGAGGGCGGATTTCCGTACTGGTCCTGGTTGCCAAAGTCGAGGAATTATGTAAATCAAGTTATTAAAGCTTAATTATCATGAGAAAAAAACAAGCGAGTTAGACACCGGAAAAGAGAGGTTAAGTTTTTACTCTTGGTCATGATTTTTATTTATTTTCTGACTTTCTAACTCTCTATAATTTTATGACTCTCGAACTTTCCAGTTTTCTAATTATTTTACATCTGAATTTTTGACTTTCTTACTTTGTAACTCTTTAAATAATTGGTATTATAAATTTAAATAAATTTCTGATTTTTATTATTTAAGACTTTGAGAAATCGAAATATCTCCTTTTGTGCCTTCCTGCCTTTTAGACCTCATAAATTTTGACTTACTAACTTTCTAATTTTCTGACCATTTGATTTTCAAACAAGTGGAGTTTATGACTTTTCGCCCATTGGCCGTCCAGACTTGCTGACTTCCTGACCTCCTATTGGTCTGACTTTTTAAATCAGCTTTTCGGACGTTCTACCTTTACAACTCCCGGTTCGCTTTTAAATTACTGATTTTCTTGATTTCTAACTTTCTAGCGTTCTATTTTTTTTTTATTTCTGCCTTTCAGAGGTTCTCACAATCTCCTGAAGTTCTGAGCATATGGTTTTCTTACGTTTTAACTTCTGTACGTGTTGGCTTTCTAACCATTTTGCTTACTAGTTGTCTCGTTGCCTGAAATTCTGCCTTCCAGATTTTCTTTACTTTTTGACATTGTGAATTTCAAACTAGCTCTTAAACTGTCTAACTTTATGATTCTCTTATTAGTTGACTTTTTTACTTTCTCTTTCTCTGATTTTCTAACCTTTCGAACGGCCTTTTTCCCTTCTGAATTCCTAGGTTTTTGACTTTCCTGTTTTCTGACTTTCTTACTTTGACTTTCTAACTCTTTACCTTCCCACTTTCGACTTCCTGGCTGATTATGCCCTGGCTTTTAAACTTTAAAACTGTATGGCTTACTAACTACATACGAGACTGCCAGACTTTCACACTTTTTTTAGCTATCAGAATCTCTGATTTCGTAGCATTTCTATTTTCTAATTATCGACTTTCTGCATTCATGATTTTCTGGCTTTCTAACTTTTCCGGTTTCTAACCTTCAGACCTGGCATCCACATTTCTGAAATCCTCACTTTCTCACTTTCTGTTTTCCGGTTTTAGACTTTCTGGCTCTTTTATGACCTTCTAACTCATTATTTATATTCTTTGACATTTTTCCTACCTCATTAACGGATATTCTGATTTTCTGACTTTTCGAATCTGAATCTTTCCTTCTTTCATATTATCTGAATTTATGATTTTTTAACTTTCTGACTTTCTATCTAATGTAGACATTAGAAGAACAAATATTGGAAATCTTTTTAACTACCGACCTTTCTGTTTTTTTCCACATTCTTAGTTCCTAACTTAAATATCTGTCTTCCAGGCTGTTGACTAGCTTTCCAGTTTTTTGAATTTCTGATTTTTTGCCTTCCTGATCTTATTTTTGAATTAATTTCAAATTTTCTGGTTTTCTCCTTTCTGACTATTCTGACTATTTCCTTCAGTCCACTTCTAAGTTCTGAGTTCTGCGTTACGAGAATAAAGAGTCCAATTTTTTGTCTTTTCAACTCCAAATTCTGAGTTGTGCATTTTAAATTCTGAGATTTGATAAGCTCAGCCCACAGTGACTAATGTTTGCCTGTTACATTACACTAGACAGCATTACATATTGTAACAACAAAGCTTAGCCCACATTGGCTATTACGTGTCTGCTCTATTACACAACACAGCATTACACATCGTTACAACGAAGCTCAGCTCACAGTGGATATTATTTGTCTGTTACATTATAAAATACAGCATTACACATCGTAACAAAACAGTTTAGCCCACAGTGGCTATTATTTGTCTGTTACATAACACAATCAACATTAGACATCGTAACAACAAAGCTCAACCCACAATGGCTATTATTTCTCTGTTACATTACACAACACAGCATTACTTTTCGTAGCAAAAAAGTTTAGCTCACAGTGGCTATTATCTGTCTGTTCCGTTGAACAATCCAGCATTACACATCCTATCGAAAAAGCTTAGCCGACAGTGGCTATTATTTTCTGTTACATTACACAATACAGCATTACAAACCGTAACAAAAAAGTTCAGCTCACAGTGGCTATTATCTGTCTGTTACATTACATATCGTAACAACAAAGCTCAGCCCACAAAGGCTATTATTTGTCTGTTACGTTCCACAACACAGCATTACACATCATAACAAAAAAGCTCAGCCCACAGTGGCTATTGTTTGTCTGTTACATTACTTATCCCGCATTACAGATCGTATCAATAAAGCTTAGCCATAGTGGATTATTTGTCGGTTACATTACACAAAACAGCATTACACATCGTCTCAAAAAAGTTCAGCCCACAATGGCTATTATATTTCTGTTACATTACACAATCCAGCATTACACATCGTAACAACAATGCTCGGCCCACAGTGGCTATTATTTGTCTGTTACGTTCCACAATCCAGCATTGCACATCGTTACAACAAAGGTTAGCCCACAGTGGCTATTATTAGTCTGTTACATTACTATTCCAGCATTACACATCGTATCAAAAAAGCTAGGCCACAGTAGATATTATTTGTCTGTTACATTACACTAAACAGCATTACACATCGTAACAAAAAAGTTCAGCCCACAGTGGCTTTTATCTGCCTGTTACAGAACATACTCAGCATTACACATCGTAATAACAAAGCTCAGCCCACAGTGGCTATTATTTGGCTGTTACATTACACAACACAGCATGACACATCGTATCAAAACAGTTTAGCCCACAGTGGTTATTATTTGTTTGTTACATTACACAGCATAACACATCGAAAAAAAAATCAGCCTACAGTGGCTATTATCTGTCTGTTGCATTACACAACAAAGCATGACACATCGTAACAACAAAGCATGACACATCGTAACAACAAAGCTCAGCCCACAGTGGCTATTATTTGTCTGCTTCATTCCACAACACAGCATTACACATCACAGAAACAACACCAAGTGACATATTGACACTTTACACAATGATGATGTCTGAATTCTCAAATCTGACCACTGAGCTCACTGTTCGAGTTTTAGGTTCAAAGCTTCAGATTGCAGATACCAAATTCCAGAGTAAAGATTTTAAATTTCGGATTTTCAATTTTAAGATTTCAGATTTACGTCTCTGTAGTTTTGAGTTCTGATTGCCGACCTCTGTGTTCTGAGTTTCAATTTCAATACAAAGTTCTTGTTCCGAGTACCGTGCTCTAAGTTTTAAATTCTCAGAGTATAAGTTCAACCCCAATCCGTCCTAGAAATTTTAACTCGTTAAAGTTTTTGGAGTGTCCGGACTTAAGCTGCAATATCTCTCGCCGCGCTAATGTAATTACGCCAGTAGAACCGGTATGAATTTGCCTTTCCGGAGAATATAATTTAATTGCGAAATTCTTGCGTTTATATACTCAAAATTTAGTGCAAAGTTGAATTTAAGTGTAAGACAATCTGAAATATCGCAAATTGATAGAAAGTTCGAAACACAGCTACCTACCATGGAAAATTCGTAGAAAATTCTGTGTTTCGTATTTTGAGAATCTAAAGATGCTAGAATATATCAAATAGCGTCAACTTTCCAATGTACTTTCAAAAAATTTTCTACTGTGACCGAAATAGGTTTGAATCTTTCTTGATTGAAAAGTATAGCTTTTACAGCACTTTTCTAAATTTTTAATGTGGTCATAATCTTAAAAAAAAAAAATAAAAAAATATATATCCTTGTTTGAAACATATAGCTTTCTTGAGCAATAGGTGGAATTTTTTTCCAAGCATTTGGTAGCTGGTTTATAGTCTTTTTTCCGCAGCATGTTTATTGGATTTTTTTCAGCCTTTGAATAACTTTAAAATAAATAGTTAGTTCTGAATAATATTCGAAAAAAATATTTGAGTTACATTAAAAGATTCTCAAAACGATGAATTTTGTACAAATCGGTTGAAAACAAGAGAAATATAGCGATTTTGAGCGATGAATGTGAAATTGGCACTCAAGGTCTGATTAAGATTTTTTTTTTGTCTGGACTTTCAGGGAGCGTCCATAAAAAAGTAATGATGCCAAATTCAAGATTTCAGAAATTGGTTAGCGATCCCAGAAGATTTTTTTATTTGGATGCACCCGAATAAAGTTACAAGTCGCAAAACTTTCAAGAGTGTTGAGTTTATAGTTCTGAGTTTTGAATTCTTATTTCTGAACTCTCCCCGATCAGGAGAGCATATCAAAATAATAACTCAAACGTATCTCACCAAGATATTTACATCTGATTCAGTTATAATTAAGCACTCCAAATTTTCGATTTTAAGTTTCTCCAATCTGAATTATATCTTATTCTGATTGACAAACTTGAATGGGGTTGAGCTCATATTCAATGATCAAAATTTTTTTCGGATTGTCCTAAAATAAAATGATTATATCTTATTTTGATATACGTACAACTTTTTCTGAAACACGGACATCGAAGTCAACGGCTCAAACCTTACATTAACGAGTTTCGCTCAACAGATTCGTAAAATGGAATCATATTCTTGGGAAACTCAAAACGGGGCATGGTTTTATCAAATAATGTGGTTTATTGACCTTCCACTAGAAAATTCTCTCGAAGCACTCATATCTTGATAAGTTATAATTTTGATATAATTTGTTCTGTCCAATATAAAACTATGCTATCTGAACGAGATATAATCTTGATAGGAGCATATCAAAAACTGATATAATTTAGCTATGATCGTATAGATTTTTTGATATAATTTGAGATATTTTAACATCCTACGAGTACTGAACTATAACTCATTTAGATAGAAAAAATTAAGTATCAAAATATCTCATTTTGATATAATTTTCTTTTTCCCTCCTGATCGGGTCAGCTTTTTGTTTTGATTTAGAATTTAAAATGAGAGAATTTCAGGAATCAAATGTTTTATTTCGAATAACGGATTTCAGGTTTTTTCAATTTAAGTTTCAGGTTTTAGATTCCAGATTTCCGAGTAAACTGTTCTTTTGTTCGATTTTCTAATTCCCCGGTTAGGTATTACTTTATAGTTTTGTTTATGAGTTTGGGTTTTGAGATTTGATTTCTAAGTTTACTTCAGAGTAATTTTTTTTTTGCATTGTCAAATATTCACTTCTTACAAGGTTCAGAATGCTGAGTTGCGAGTGTTTCACTTTATGATTTGATTTTTAATCAAAAATTTTAGATTTCAAATAGCAAAATTCAGAATGAAGGTTTCAAATGTTTACTTCAGATTTCGATTAATTCGATTTTGTTGTCTTCTTTAATTGATATTTTTCGGTGACTTACGACGAAAAATAAAACTGCGGTTTTTAACGTTTCGGCTTACTAAATTTAAGCCATCTTCAGAAAAAAAACTTGTTATGCCGCGTGTTTCCTTTACGGCCATCGTCTTTCAAATGTCGTAGGACGGCCGTAAAGGAAACACGCGGCAAAACAATTTTTTTCTGAGGATGGCTGAAATTCAGTAAGCCGAAACGTAAAAAAACGGCAGTTTTATTTTTCGTCGTAAATCACCGAAAAATATCAATTAAAAAAGACCACAAGAAAGTGCGGTGGTCAAAACCAAACAAATTAATTAGATTTGAGAAACTTCTTTATTTTTAAAAATTAATTAAGATCTAGGATATCAAACTCGGATTTCGATTTCAAGCTTACTTAACATAAGAAGTTTCATTTCAAATTTTAAGGTTTCAAATCCAGGATTTGTGATTTTGAGTTTCATGTTTGTATTTTTTTTTTGGAAATTCTAAAATCAGATTGATACTATTTGCGAATTTGTATAAACAAACTAAAGGTTTTTGGTTTTTTGATCGAGTAATGGTTTCGGAAAGGCATATTCCAAAGTTTCTTTTTGTATTGAAGTATTGATTGCCGAATTTGGCTGTCGAATTTCTATTCCGGAATTTCTACTTTCGATTTAAGATTTTAAAATCAAATCATATTCAGACTAAAACCGTTTGACTATTGAAGGAACCTAACTGATTGCAGAGATTGTTGAGAAACTTATTTTCTTCAAGAACCATAACGTTGGGATTGACGATTTTGTTATGAAACTATTTCATTCTTAAGTTGCAATGATATTTTCATTAAAATGGGACCAACATTATTTGTTTCTTATCGGATGAAATTATTTTTCTTCTTTGGAATTTCGAATTTATATTCAAATTCAAACACCAAATTTTATATCTAAGAATATCAGCTTTCAGATTTAAAGAATTTTAGTTAAAGAGTTCCGAAATTCAATTTTCAATTCATAATTTTTTTTTATTTCTAAACGAATTCAACCATAAATATCTTTCAGTTTATTTTTTAAATCTAGAATCAGAATTGGTTCTAGATTTGAGTTTAAAATGCAATTTTTGATTTCCATTTTCTTGACTTTTTTTCGTATAGTCTCACGAAATTCATGGTTCTCAAAAACAAAACAAAATTTCAACGGTTTTCTTCCTGTAACAAGTGTTTAAATTATAATTTTTGAATTAAACCAGAAAATAACGAATTATAATAATAGCAAGTTTTGAAAACTTATTCAAAACAGCGGCAAATGAGAAAATTTTAATCACAAAGGTAATTTTTAAATTTTATTTGCAACCATAATGTATTTTATTTATTTCAAAAACCTCGTTTGTGTGTATTTTATAAACTTTGTAAAACCCTATGCTTCTCAAGAAAATAGATCGATATTCAAGATGTGAATTCAGTTCAAAAACTGTTTTGATTTCACCGTGTGAATTTAGATCAGTGATGTGTTTCCCGTTGATTCTATCCGTGCATCCACAATATTACCAAAATTTTATATTTTTTTTCTCTTTAATAATTCATTTGAAAATATTTCCTAAATTTTTGTTTTACACCGGAGGACATATGGTCGGAATTCGACCAGACCGAACCAAATAGCATCAGCATTTTTCGAGAAATTTTAGTTGTATATACAAATCAATCCTTAAAGAAACAATCAGTAGTTTTCAATCCAAGAAACTAATTTCAGTCTTGTAAATGAGATTAAAATTCTGTTGTTTTAAAATTTTCTCATGGCTATGGTGCTAAGTTTGGGCTGGTCAAACCCAATCAAATATTTGTTAAAAAGGTCAATAAAGGTCCAAAATGTTAAATTCTAACATAACTAAGAAGATAAGCCCCAAAGCTCGTCGTAACTATGCTAGACATTTCTTGAAGTTTATTCATTTTTAGTATGTACTTCTTCTTTTCGTAACCGTAACCGTAACTCTCTATAGAAATCTAGCCAGATTGCCCCGTTTTACCCGGACTTTCCCGGATAATTGATAATTTTTTTTTGGAAAGATCCGGTCTGGCCCGGTTTCCTAAAACTTTTTGAAAAAGCCCGGATATTGCCTGCATTTATTAATTTCACTTGAAAAACCAAATAAAATCTCGAATTGAGTCATTATAATCATTTATTTAAGCATCCAAAAACGAATGGTTTAGAACAAGTTTCATCAAAACAATCATGAACGATTTTCTGGAAGCCTTAAATACGATTTTAAATCTGTTGAAGAGTTTTTTTTTCTAGATTTATGTTGAATAATTTATCTATAGGTTTTGACCAAATTTTCCGAAGATTGCCCCGATTTTGGGTTGCACTTTTTTAAAACAAAAGCACGATTTATTCAGGTTTTTAGATAAAACAGCCAGGATTTGCTCGGCCTGGATACGTGCCGGAAAAAATCGGGCCCCCTTACCTAAAGTAAACGACAAATCTTTGACTTCATTTCAAAAGCAGATAATCGAAGTTCCAATTGCTAATGGAATTTCAATTACACATGGATAACTTGTAATTTCAATTAAGTGCATAATGTGGTGATGTTCGGAATTTTGGTTAAGACATTCTATTACTTAAAAAAATAGAAGATGCAAGTTAAACGGATTTTGACATATTAACAATATTCACCCTTTTAACACCAAACGACGATAAATCGATAAAAAGAATAAGTGCATTTTTTTCGCCATTCTCTTTGAAAAATATTCCATCTTAAATTTTATAAACATCACTTCTCCTTTCGTTTTTATTTTATTTTTTTGTGAACCACCGCAAATAAGGCGATTTTGCAAGGTATGAATAGGGTTTAAAACCGCAAAGAAATTCAACCGAAAAATATCATATTTCCACTAGCTATTTCTCGGTAACAACTGGAAACCGAAGTCTACAATTTTAATATTTTTGAGTTGTTCGAAGTTTCTAGTTTAATTTTTCAGAACACGGTTTGGGTGTTAGTTTCAATTTTTTTCAGTTATTTTGGAGCAACGGAGGAATTCCCGATTTTTCCACTAATTTCTGCATTTGGAATTCCGATATCAATATCCGGTACTAATTGCCATATCTGATTATTTCTTCGAATAAAATGTGTTCCTGATTTTTGGTTTTGATCCTAGTTTTGTGTTGAAAAATGGTTCCATTTTTACAAGGGTTATACTGGTGTTTGAGTTTTTTAAATACTATGGTAGAATCCAAAGGAAATAATTAATTCATTCGTTTTAGTCATTTTTGGTATTTTTCATTTCATATTTCGAATGTTACTTTCTACTTTCGATTTTTATTTTCAACTTTCCTGGGGTTTTAAGATTCCAAGTTTGGGATTTCTTATCCCTGATGACTGATTTATATTTTTGATTGGAATTTTCGATAACTACAAAAAAGGGTTTTATGCGATCAGTTTTTAATTATCAAAATTATGAAATTAAAATGATATTTGAAAATCAGGATCGATTCTGATTTGAAAATCTGATTTTCTATCCTAACAATGATGTCATCTTTATGAACCTTCAAAACGAGCCCAAATTGTCGCGTCATGCTTCCGTCGATATTTTTATCGATATTTCGGACAGTTTCCTGCAAGCGCTGAAATGGACTTCAACGTTCCGGGTCCACTTGAGAGGGGCAAATGACTGCGATTAATCATTTCCCCCGACTGACGGACTGTTATTGAGACATAAAGGCCCAAACAAAACAAGCAAACACACCAGTTTGATTGGGCAGACACATTAGAATTATGTTTGCACAGAGGCCTCGAAGCATTAGCAGAGAAAATAGCTCATAAATTATGAAGGAACTCTCTGTCAGTCCGTCAGACGGATTTTCTAAGGGTTCGCATCACGGTAGATTCTTGGACGGACGCACTGCGCATGTCCTATCGATCATTGGATCGGGACCGAGCAGTTCGGCTCTTTGCCGAAGGACATGCGCTCTAGGGTTTCGTTCGAAAAATAACCCGAAGAACCGGCATCCGAACTTTGAAGGATGATACGAGTACGACGACTACGCTAGGCTAGGTTATGGTTTGGTTGTGGAGCAAATCGAGCAAGCCGTCGAAAGCGAAAGTAAAACAACTGTTGTTTCTGCCATCGGCATGGACAGCATCAATCAAAGACGCCGACCGGAACAATGAACCATGGCAGGGAAACAAGAGGGATTTGCAAAAACTTGGCTATGAAGGTGTATCTATATAGGGGTTCGCTGCATTGATTTGTGCCGTTTAAACACACTAACACAAATGCAGAACCGTGACCTTATTTCGCAATGTGTTTGCAAATTAGGGGCGAAGAATTAAATACACATTTGTCAGTTTGTTGTGATATCGTAAGTTTTCTTTTAACGATTCTCCACTAATGAGATATTTGACGCTCAAACAGTACACCCTAACACATCTACAGGGTCCGGTAATTGAAGTGCTACATTGGAACTTACAAATAACTTGACCAAAAAAAAAGGTCAAGGCGCATATTCCCAAGCCCGCAGTAGCTTTTATGGTATTTTATCCCAGGATTCATGTAGATGGCGCTTCAAAACATGTTTTGTAGAGCAGATTTCGGACTCTAATATACTCTAGACAGCCAAGTCCATAGGGTTCAGGTCAGACGGACTAACCGGCCACTCCGAGCTCGAAATTAACACTCAAAAAAATTTGGACAGAAAAAATTGGTTTTCTTTGGGTCGTGGGTCGTGAGCCAATGCGAAGTCCTGCTGAAAAACCCCAAGTTAAAACCAAAATAGGGACGTGTCCATAGTTTAAGGGCATGCCTTGGAACTTTTCCCGATACGTAAATTGATTTATCTTCAGGGTGTGGGGTTGATCTTCACCAGGGAAGTACGGGTGATTACGACCTTCAACAATGCAGGTTTCTGACGCCGGCTGGCCTTTGATACGTCTGCATAGGTTCGTGACTTTTCTGGCAACCAAAATCTGCAGTTCTGTTTTTCACGAACCGCTGATTGACGACGAATTCATCGGTAGAAAACACCATATTTACCCAAACTTCCATGCGCGGCCCGTGTAAGCTGCGCGTATCTCTCTTTTTACGTATGCTTGATTTTTTTTCTGCTAGAAAGTCTTGAAACCTTAGGATTTTATAAGGCTTGGTCTAAAGATCATTTTTCAAGATCCGACGGCGGTTTTGATCCGATATGGTGAAATGTATCGGCGATTTAGTGATTTCCCGCAAGGCGCATCTTGATAATCTTCACCATTGTAGGTATCGCCACTGTAGCTTGACGACCCCCACGATACCGTTATTTGGTCCTTCTGATCTTCAGGTATCGTCCAAGTGTAAGGCGAAATAATAAAAAATATATACATACACGTAAAGGGTGATACGGTCAAAATTTGGTCAAGGGAAAACGCGTGTAAATCGGTGAAATCGTTTTTTAAAAAATCAAATTAAATTTCTTTTTTAAGTTTAATTAGTATAAAATTCAGGAAAAATAATCAGTTAGGCTTCCGCTTTTCCAAATCCGGAATTGCCGGGCCTTACGCTGAACCCCTGCCATCAGATTTTGTACAGCCACCTTGTCCACCTTCTTCGCCGCAGAAAGCCAGTTTGCCTTGAACTGCTGCTCGCCCTTAGCAGTTTTTTTGGTCTTCTTTAGGTTCCGCTTGATAATAGCCCAGTATTTCTCAATTGGGCGGAGCTCTGGCGTGTTGGAAGGGTTCTTGTTCTTGGGAACCACCTGCACGTTGTTGGCGGCGTACCACTCCATGGCCTTTTTACCGTAATGGCAAGATGCCAAATCCGGCCAAAACAATACGGAACAACCGTGTTTCTTCAGGAAAGGCAGCAGACGTTTATTCAAATACTCTTTCACGTAAATTTCTTGGTTGACAGTCCCGGAAGCTATGAAAATGCTGCTTTTCAAGCCACAGGTACAGATGGCTTGCCAAACCAGATATTTCTTCGCGAACTTTGACAGTTTCATGTGCTTGAAAATATCTGCTATCTTTCCCTTCCTTTTGCCGTATAAAACTCCTGTCCTGGAAGCTGCTTGTAGTCGGCTTTGACGTAGGTTTCGTCGTCCATTACCACGCAGTCAAACTTCGTCAGCATCGTCGTGTACAGCCTCCGGGATCGCGCTTTGGCCGTCGTATTTTGTATATCATAGCGATTTGGAGTCACTACCTTCTTGTAAGTCGATAGTCCGGCTCGTTTTTTGGCTCGATGCACGGTTGTAGACGATACACCCAGCTTTTTTGCGGCATTTCGGAGAGAGAGGTTAGGGTCTCGCTTGAAACTACCGGCAACTCTCTTTGTCGTATCAGCGGCTTCCAGTTTTCGATTTCCCCCCGATCCAGACTTCCTGGCTGTCGACAAACGTTCCCCAAACACTTTAATTACATTTGTAACGGTTGATTTGGCAACTTTTAGCGATTTTGCCAGCTTTGCGTGCGAGTAGCTCGGATGATACGCTGCTTTTCTTCCTTGGACGGCATTTTGACAACTGAAGAGTGAATTCCAAAATCAAAATAGGAGCAACATTCTACACACACACCTTCAAAATGAGGGGTGTTCAGGTTTTTTAAATGCAAAATTGAAAGAAATACGTCATGTTGATATTGACCAAATTTTGACCGTATCACCCTTTATATTGGACAGTTCACGAAATATCTCTTTCTGCCGTTACACAGACTGGAACTAGGACATCAAAGCACTACATTGAGGTTCGAGGCCTATTATTATTTCCAAAAAATGACTTGATTACAAAATAAACAAAAATATTCTCTGACAATTATTTGACAAGATGTCAAATAATTTGGTTTAGTATGCTTAGTAATAATCTCTCTTAAAGTTATATAGCAGTTCAATTGCCAGATCCTGTATTTCCAACTTTCAATGATTTTCATGTTTTCATCGTGATAATGAGTGATTTGGTATCATCGAAAACTCATGGATTTTACCGGGTTAATTTCACCTGTGGGTAAAACAGACCGAAGCAGAAGTGAACAAAGGATTAAAAAAAAGATTTATCGTAAAGCAATACTTTTTGATGATGTTTTAAATTGCCTAAGAATTATTACATGACTTTCTGAACACTTATGTTCTTAAAAAAATATCTACTTGACATATTTACGACTTATCTACGACATGAATTATCAAAAATTTTCTGCTAAATATATTATCAAAAGAATGTCATCATGAATGGTAACCCTCCCCAGCGACACTTCAAAAATGCACCCTAGTGTAATTTCGTTAATCTTCACTTCATATTACGTTGCATGATGAAGTGCAGGGCAGAACCTCTAAAAGAGAAACTCAGAACAATTGTTCTTCACAAGATAGATCAGCTATTTCCAAGGTTGCCTAAATCACAGAAAAGTCTACAATTGATTAGAATTTTGAGCAAATTATTATTACAGATTCTATGTCACAGAACACAGAATTTTGGAAATATTCACAGATTTTAAAATAAATTTTGAATTTTTAACTTTGGTTTGGCAAAGCATAATAAGATTCGTAATTTTTATAGATTTTTCTCAAGTAAATTTGAAAAAAAACTCAGAGGTTAATGAATTTTCAAAGAAATTTGTGCTGTTTCCATCACAGAGAACTATCACAGAATTGTGGGGTAAAATCACAGAAAGTCTGAATTTTTTTTTCGAAAAAAAAAACAAATATTTATTTTCGACAACGACACTTATATTTTAACAAATTTGAGCATCCTTAAGTGTGTTTGATCTGAGATACAGTGGAGCTTAGTCTGCGAGTCACGTGGCGAAACTTCACATGTTTGTTCTGACTCCTAATATCACTCCATGTTAGTAATTTTAGCTCAGATGAGCTGGAATCGATAATCAGTGCTCATCCGAACTTAAGTTTGTTTTTCCTGAAGTCAGGGTGGAGAAGTGGAATTCCGTATGTCACGTCACTCGACTCGTAGAATCAGACTTTTTGGACTTTTACAATTCAAACTGCAATGTCTCAGAAACTACGCAACGGCTACACTCAGAAGAATTCTTAATATAGTTTCCATAAGATTCGTCATATGAACCACGGTTTTGAGTTCAAATTAAGTTTTCATAAGAATTTCTCATGAAATATGGGAGAAGCGACATTGTGAAAAAATAATGAACAGAATGACTCATTATGACTGATGAAATCCACTCCTTCAAACAGATGTTCATCTTCAGAGATCATTCGGGACATAAGACAATCTTATGAAATTCCTGTAAAATTTCAATAATAGATATTGTGTCGTTCTGCGATATTGAAAATTAAATGTTAAAAGTTGAAAAAGTTCGATTATCGTAGAATTACTCTATCTCGGGATGTGTAGCCTGAGATAGAGTAATTCTTTAGAAAGCTAAAATTGTGTGGAATCATGAAGTAATAGTCTATTTATCTTATGCATAAATTAGAACAAAAATATTATCAAAGTAATAGGTTATAAAAGATCAAAGTCGAAGATACAGTGCGCACCACTGATTCTCGTGTTGGTTTTTTCATTTCAGAAAAATACTGAGACAGAAACAGAGATAAAACCGTAAGAATAGCTCAGGTTTATTTATTCTACAACTTTAATAGCATAGCCTAATCAACCAGGAATCGGTCTAAAATTTTAGCAAGGCATGTAGGCTGAATTTCATATCTTATCAGTGTCATGAGAGAACCAACCCTGTGAATTTTGCTAGCAGATTTGCATTATTCGTGTAAGTTTATCAGTCACTTTGATGAAAAATCATAGACAAAAGATTCGGAAAGGTTTAAAAAGCACAATCAACATGCTTGAATGCGTTCTATGTTAAATTTGGTGATAATGAAGTCATTTGAAAAAAATTTATGCTTTAAAAGAACTGAACCCTAGCCTTCTGAGCGAGAAGAAAAATCTTCTACAAAAGAAAGAAAAAGTTCTCTAAGGAGAATTGGCTGTAAAGTTTTATCCGGGTTTGGCCGGAGATTTAATACAACATTCTCGAAAAGTCCGGTCCGGCCCGTTTGTCCGAATTATATTTAAAAAAAAGCACGGTTTTGTCCCGGATTTAGTCATTTTGTTTGCCAAATCGAACAAAAAAAACAAATTGTTTTTTTTATTGATTTTTGTTGAGTAATTTTTGGGTTTTGACCAAATTTGCCCGTATTTTTGGTCGACAATTCTGTAATCGAATACTCGGATTTGGCCAGGATTTTAGGCCAAATAGCCTGCATTTGTCCGGCCCGAATATGTGCTGAAAAAATTCTGGCAACCTTATTGTAAGGCCAATCAATAAATTTTTAGCCTGTTTACGTTATCTTCCTTTTGTAGAAATTTATTTTATTTATTTTCAGAAGTCACAGTTTCAGATCTTTAAATGTTTGAAATTTAGTATGTACTTATAACGCACATAACGGAACTTTTAAGCAACAAAAAAATCTTTGCTCAGCCGAAACATAACTTTGAAAGCACCCATTTTAACAAAGATGGAAAATAAGATAATTTTCTCAATAAACTTAAGCACTATTATATACGTGAGATTTTGCAGAACGTAAGATTATCGAAAAATATATAAAGGAACAAAATAGTATTGTAAAAGTGCACAAAGTTTAATTTTGAAAAAAACACCCCTTTAAGTTGTTGTGTTTGGCCATTTTTCATACATTTCTCGAAAATTTGTATTTTTCTATTGAACGTAACAATAGGTAAATAAAATTCTGAAAATCAGAATCACCAAATAAAGTTCGAAATATGAAGAATCGTTTGGCATAACTGACTCAAAGTCTGAGGGACTCAATTGAAATCGACTACAGAAAATTTACTTCACTCAGTGAAAACCATATCAATTTCCAAAAAGATCAGATTTTTCATCTAAATTTTGATTAAGTTTGATATTTTTATACGTAAATTCATGATTGAAATCAAATAAAATAAAATGCAAACTGTGGATTTGAGTTTAATTTGAAATTATTACGTTACAGTAAAACTTCAAGTTGGAAATCTGAGGAGGCATTTTAAAAATCAATAATTTTTTTTTTTTTGTTTCGATTATAGTCGTTTTATCATCATTATGGCATTCGCGACTTTATCAACGTTGCAGTTGGCGGATCATTATTGAAAAACTTATCCGGTACAACTGTGTTCGATGTTTACTCTTGGGCTCGAACTCGCGGACATAAAAATCAATAATGAAATACAAATTTGTATGATAATTTTGGATTTAAATTATGAATTGCAGTAAGACATTGTGGTTATCAGCACTGATTGATTTTGTCGATTCGATTTTGAAGATAAGATACGTAATCTTTTTTTTTCAAATTTATATTCCACCTACTACATTCTGCATTTGAATTCCGGACTGAAATTCAGAATCACAGTTTCAAGTGGTAATCTTGAATCAATCAATACGCTTTCCTGTATTTTACAGATTAAAACGTGTTTGGTTAAGTATCCTCCGTATGAATTTACAAAAAGAACGGACTTCATAGAATTATCTGTTTATTAAAGCTAAAATTGCATGAGTTACGAAACTGCTAGCCAAACCTCTCTGCATGAATTACGAACTCATTTTTTTTTTTTTTTTGAGAATAACTTTCTTTACCTCTTTAGGAGTTTATTAGAAAAAATAATTGCAACACTTTGTTTTGTAAATAACTTTTGAAAGCATGAATGAAAATTGATGAAATTTTCAGCGAAGCTACTTGATAATGTTATGTTTACATGTTCAAATTTTTGTAATGTTTTTTCAAGTCGTTTTTGAGATAGCGTCCAATGATAAAGCTTTTCGACTTTTATTTTTCGGCAACACGTGCGCCATCTATAATACATAATATAAACCACCTTTTTTTTTAAATCAAGGCTATTTCTGGCGTTTTCTGTTTCCTGAAGATTGACCTTCAAAATAACTGGAAATTTTTAAATTGTTCGAAGTTACAACGAATTTAGCCGATTGTCCTCCTTCGGCACAAAACCAACATATTTGACTTTTTATCACTCCATCACAGTTTTTGCGTAATAGCACGATTCCAGATCCAACTAAAACAGACTATAAACTATTTGGGACCTATTGAAATGCTTTGCATTGAAAACAGCCGCATTTGGAGGCAGTTTTTTTTGTATATTTATCCATTCATCGTGTCAATCGTTTTGAACCACTGGGTGGTTTGCAGTTTCCACACATCGTTAGCCTTATCAAGTACTATACGTAAATTTTTTCAATTTTTTCTTCTCGTTTATCTCCGGAAAATACAAACGAGACTTGTCAACGCAAAGTTTTTGGCTGGACACCTGTCAGGTGACCGCTCAAGAGTTCGTTTTGCTGTCCATTACAAAATTTTTAAAAAATCTCCTCACTTGCAGTCCAAATATTTTGCGCACGCTTCGACCACCGTATTTTGTTTATTTTACTGGTGAGCAGATTTTCTTCCTTGAAGTAATTAAGTCAGGCCTGTTTATTAGTCAACTAGACGAGTCAGAAAAATTCATCATGTTTATCGATCAATATTTTCGGATTGAGCTTGAAAAAACCTCTCACACTCCTTAAATTCATGGAATCAATCATCTTCAGTTTTATTAAAATTTTAGCTCACTATTGGATCCTCTAGGACTTACTTAACGATTGTCTATGTGAACTTTGATCGAATAGTTTATTTCCAGTTGTTTTCGGGTCTCCAACTGGGACTTTCCTGGATTTTCCTCGATCCTGCCCAAAAAATTTTGTCAATGAATTTCAATATTGGGTTATATCTCAAAAACCACTTGACAGATTGTCACCAAATTTTGAACACGTATATATTACAATACTAGGTAACTTCTTTGAAAATTTTGCGAATACACGCCTTACTATCAAACTTATGCCAGGAAAAAACATTTTTTTCCAAAGTTGTAATTTTTAAATAGTTTAAAAAATGATTTGACCTTTTTTTTTGGTTTCATAATTGTAAATTGCATTTCTTATGCGTCATAGTGTGAAATATGTTACAATACCCAATAGGGCTTTAATACTTTCCAAACCATACATGGTTTCATGAGTGTTTTAGGGTTATTTTATTTATTTACATAGTATACCGTCTCACGACATAACTTGACGAACATAATTCCTAAAATTCACTCGGGCCATGGCAACCGTTCTCCAATTTCTCGGGCACCCCACGTTCGCCAGATCACGCTCCACTTGGTCTAACAACCTCGCTCGTTGCGCCCCCGCTCGGCTTGTTCCTACCGGATTCGTAGCGAACACCTGTTTTGCAGGACAGTCGTCCGGCATTCTCGCAACATGTCCTGCCAGCGTATCCGGCCAGCCTTCACCACCTTCTGGATACTGGGTTCGTGTTTGAGGGTTAAAAAATTAATAAAATTTCATCGTTAAAACCCTTTCCATGACAAAGTTCTTCCTTCGGTCCTGTTACTAAAAATTACCGTTTTTTAAATCTTTTTTTCACAGAATGGCTTGAACGCGCTCCACCTTGCATCGAAGGATGGGCACGTGGCCGTGGTTACGGAGCTGTTGGCCCGCGGAGCCACCGTAGATGCGGCCACCAAGAAGGGTAACACCGCACTGCACATCGCTTCGTTGGCCGGCCAGGAGGATGTAGTTAAGCTGCTAATCCAAAATCAGGCTTCCGTTAATGTGCAATCGCAGAATGGCTTCACGCCGCTCTATATGGCCGCCCAGGAAAACCACGATTCGGTGGTGCGTTTGCTGCTTTCGAATGGGGCCAACCAGAGTTTGGCTACCGAGGATGGCTTCACGCCCCTGGCCGTTGCCATGCAGCAGGGTCATGATAAGGTAGTTGCTGTGCTGCTAGAAAGCGACACTCGCGGCAAGGTTCGACTTCCGGCGTTGCACATCGCAGCAAAGAAGGATGACGTCAAGGCAGCTACGCTACTACTTGAGGTATATTGAACTATGAATCTCTTAAACCTTATCTAACGCCTCTCCCCATTTTTCAGAATGATCATAATCCGGATGTTACATCCAAGTCCGGTTTTACTCCGCTTCACATCGCATCGCACTACGGCAACGAAGCTATGGCCAACCTGTTGATCCAAAAGGGAGCGGATGTTAACTACGCTGCTAAGCACAATATTAGTCCATTGCACGTTGCTGCCAAGTGGGGTAAAACCAATATGGTTGCCCTGCTGCTCGAGAAAGGCGCCAACATCGAAAGCAAGACTCGTGACGGGTTAACACCGCTGCATTGTGCTGCCCGTTCCGGTCATGAACAAGTCGTAGATATGTTGTTGGAACGTGGCGCTCCAATCAGCGCCAAAACCAAGAACGGTCTGGCACCGTTGCACATGGCTGCCCAAGGAGAGCATGTCGATGCTGCACGGATCCTGCTTTATCACCGGGCCCCAGTCGATGAGGTCACCGTAGATTATTTGACGGCTCTGCACGTTGCTGCTCACTGCGGGCACGTTAGGGTTGCCAAGCTGCTGTTGGATCGCAATGCCGATGCAAACGCTCGGGCTCTGAACGGATTTACGCCGTTGCATATTGCTTGCAAGAAGAACCGTATCAAGGTCGTAGAGTTGCTTCTCAAGCATGGTGCCAGCATTAGCGCTACCACTGAGAGTGGCTTGACTCCGCTGCATGTCGCCTCATTTATGGGCTGTATGAACATTGTCATCTATTTGCTGCAACATGACGCCAGTCCGGATGTGCCGACTGTGCGTGGAGAGACCCCATTACATCTTGCGGCTAGAGCTAATCAGGTATGTGGTATTTCCAATCAATTTCAATGTATTCTGGTTAAATTCGGGTTTTTGGGTGTATACTCACGTATGTATATCTTTTACACTCTGAACTTCAATTGGGGCCTCTGATCTTGATCCCATCTTGAATCACGATGAATCTTTTGGAGCTGGAAGGCTTTCCGGCAATACTCATAAATGAATCCTCTTTTTGCATGTATTAATTTGTGATTGTTATGGTAACGAATTAAGGTCTTTTCTGCACTTTCGAGACGTGGATTTATTCGAGATATTCTTATCCTCTGCTCATGGTGAAATTCCGTCTAGAAATTCCGTTTCACAAACATTTGCTGTCCACAAAATACCTACTACGGAGCGGGTCATGTCCTCTAGAAAATGAAACTAACCGAATATTTACTGCCCGTCAATAGAGTTATTCTACTCTACATGCGACATACCCACGATATCCACTACGTCGTAGTATATGCCTTCGTTGTTGTTTCATCCGTGAGCTCAGACGCACTCTTCTCCAACGTCCTCCGGTGGGATTTCTCTACCTCAGTTTACAGTGACCATTTTAAGTTCCTAACGTCCATCTTCTAATGTATGTACTTTTTTACCCACTATCGATACAAAATGTGTACATCATCATCAACAATCACTCGATGTGTCCAATTTCGTTCTCAACTGCTCTCTCCAGGCGAGAGCTGAATCGGGAGCATACCTTCGCAATATATTTAGGCCTCTGACATTGAAGCCCACACCTCAGAGGAGGAAACCTTCAGAGAATAAAAATTTTGGTGGGAGGGTCCACAAGCCTTTCTTTGAAAATACGCCCACATCAAACAGTCGAGGGGGGTCAGATCCGGACTGCTAGCAGGCTGAAGATCATGCGGCCAAAAATTCATATTCTGCTCTAGCCAGATTTGGGTTCATCACGAAGTATGGCATGGGCTCTATCTTGTTGGAAAACAACATTCTCGGATTCACCGAAGTTTGCCCGAATCCACGGAAGCACCGGATTCTTCAAAATGTCCATGTAGACTTCAGTATTGAATA
Source organism: Uranotaenia lowii (assembly GCF_029784155.1). Classification (NCBI taxonomy): domain Eukaryota; kingdom Metazoa; phylum Arthropoda; class Insecta; order Diptera; family Culicidae; genus Uranotaenia; species Uranotaenia lowii. The sequence goes on along the minus strand of NC_073693.1, from coordinate 277,864,233 downwards.
CCTATTACTTAAGTTTTCTTGAAAACAGGAGACATCTTCAATCTATTCGAAACAACCACTCGAAATATTCTGACTCCGGCGAGATGCTTTTTGCCTGTTGCACAGTGGTTTAAAATAAAAAAAAACATGATCATGGGCCTTTTGAAGGTTTAAATTTCAAAATAGCTTTATGATATGTTTGTACAATGTTTCATCATTTTAAAATGCCCATATTTTATTGTGATTTTTTCCTGATCAATTCACCTATAAGTGAGATAATTTTTCTAATTTTTGTATTTATCATTTTATCACTATGATGTCTTCAGAAAAGTTGTATCATCACATTTAAAAAAAAAACAACTTTGTTGAAGCCGCCAAAAAAAAAAACGTTTTTGAAAACTTTTATTCTTTATGTTATCAAATGACGCTTTACTCTTGCCTTTGATGATCCATTAAAGTAGAGATGTACCGAAAATTCGGTCGGCCAAATATTCGGCGCCAAATACCGCCCAAAAACCGCTAAGCCGAATATTCAGCTCACCGAATAGTTGAGTCAGGTATTCGGCAGAATTATGGATAATATATGAAATATCCAAAAGTAATTTTGAAAAAGCTACACAATCATCAAAAACTTATGATATTTATCAGCAGCATATCTCAGGTGTATCTGTACCTTTCACTGTAGATCGTAAAGGGGAATGCTGACGAATGTCTTTTCGTTCCTTAATTATCGTTTCATCCAGATTTTCGTGATATATCCAGGCTTGCCCATAAATCCAGCAAGAAAACGAGATAAGTTAAATCTGACCGAGATGTCGAAATATTGTATAAAACATATTAAAATTCTATCGACTGGATGGGTAATGAATAAATTGATTTTCGGCGATTTCAGTCACGAAAAAATCATAAAACGATTTTTATTTCTTCATCCGACGTTTCGGCATTTGTTATGCCTTTTTCAAGGAGTCTATTAATATAACATAATTAATGATGTGTTTAAAAAGGTGTTACAATATATGGTGTACTTACTGAAATTTCTTGTTTTAATTGTCCAAAAAGTTTTTTGAATCTGCTAAACTGTCTAATCGGGAAATGTAAGTCCAATTGCCTGTGGTGTATAACAGAGATATTAAAAGTTGAGCTTTCTACTTGCATGCAATCTTCCTTGGAATCTGTTCTACTTACTATTGATCTGGTTGAGATGGATATAACACTTTGAAAGTTTTGAAAACGAAAACGGATATAAAAATAATTTTCACTATTTTGGATGTTGTTTTCCACCTAGCCAATACTGACGTTTGTTGTATTTTGTGTGTTTGTTGTATTTTGTGTGTTTGATGTATTATTATGTGTATTGGTGTGTTTATGTTTGTTTTTGATGGAGTTGAAAATGCCGGCATAGATGACACTGAGCCATTCAGTATCAGTCTTCTTATTTACCGTGTTGCCATTCCTCGCGATGCGACACATTTCTAAAGTTTGTAGACCGGAAGTGAAATTGTGACGATCAATTATTCTCGTGCTGTTCAAATCAAAAGAGTGATCGTGTTTTATGCTGTGATGAAGCAATGCAGTTTGTTCATTCAAATTTGCCATTCGCGGGTCGTCTTTATCCACTCCTTCGCTTCGCAGTTTGTCTAATGCCTTTTTGTTCGATTTGTGTCCGCCAATCCTCTCCTTAAGTGTGTTTGTTGTCATTCCAATGTATTGAGAATCGCAGTCATTGCAAGGTATCGAGTAAACGACGTTCGAATAATCGTCCTTGTGTACCGGATTTTTTACTTTCGTAAAAATCTGCTTTATTTTAGAAATCGTTTTCGTAGCTAACTTAATCGATGAATAGTCTGTTTTTAGAAATTTTCCGATTTTGTCGGTTAATCCAGGAATGTACGAGATGGATTTGTATTTGTATTGCTCAGTTTCAATCAAATCCAGTGTCTTTTTACATTTTCGACTGTTAATTAACCTATGTCGCAGTGAAACAGGATAATTGTTTAGTTTGAGATGAGAAGGATCCCAAAGGATCTTGTGCTACATGATATTATCTACAACTGGGATGACATTCGAGATAATGCCAACAATATAAATTTAGACTTTAGAAGGGCTCAGTGTTATCTATGCCGGCATTTTCAACTCCATCAAAAACAAACATAAACACACCAATACACACAAAATACAACAAACACACAAAATACAACAAACATCAGTAGTGGCTAGGTGGAAAACAACATCCAAAACAGTGAAAATTATTTTTATATCCGTTTTCGTTTTCAAAACTTTCAAAGTGTTATATCCATCTCAACCAGATCAATAGTAAGTAGAACAGATTCCAATGAAGATTGCATGCAAGTAGAAAGCTCAACTTTTAATATCTTTGTTATACACCACAGACAACTGGACTTACATTTCCCGATTAGACAGTTTAGCAGATTCAAAAAACTTTTTGGACAATTAAAACGAGAAATTTCAGTAAGTACACCATATATTGTAACACCTTTTAAACACATCATTAATTATGTTATATTAATAGACTCCTTGAAAAAGGCATAACAAATGCCGAAACGTCGGATGAAGAAATAAAAATCGTTTTTCATCCTTAGATGCGATTTTTACACTACTACTGTGAATTAATTTAAACTTTAAATTTCAAGTAACTATCTTTCTTTTTTCTCTTGTATGTTTAAGAATAAAGCCTAGAACTGTTCAGATTTGCTTCTTTTCAAAAATCGTCCTTAATTGCCCGACGTATGGCAAGCTTAAGGTTAAAGATCATCGTTGTTTGAACAACTTTTTAGGAAATATCTTGCTTAAATTCGACCTGCATCTAATTCGTCATCAAATAAGCTATTCCAAATTGCTTGGCACCTGTTTCGACATGTTATGACATAACATTGTTATGTCCCAGATTTCGCAGGAACCCAATCTATTTGTTGATGAACGCTATGAAAAGCGGATAAAATGCTAGTTGCATTTTAAAATAGTTGTAGAGTAAGGTGGGGTAAAAGTACGAGTCGGGTAAAAGTACGTTTTGGGATTATCACAAACCGAGAACAGTAAATTTCAAACCTCTGGCGTGGATTGATAGTGATTTGAACTGCCAACAACCAGCCATAATTTTTTTTCGTAGAAGTTGAAAATACCCCGAAAATCAATGAAAGTTTTAATGTGTCTATTTAGTTGTTTTTAATCACTATCAAATGCCGAAGAAAGAATTTAATTACTATTTCTCTATTCATCACAATAAACTGTGAATCATAAGAAACCTTGAAGGGGCAAAAGTACGAACTGCAAATGGAGCAAAAGTACGAAGGGTCTTCTGAAGTAAATCAGAACGGGAAATTTTAACTTATTTTTTAATTGCTCTGGAAACAGCAGCGCATATTTTTGTTTCTTCAAGACTTGCTCGCCTCCTGAATATGGACAGTTAGTGGAGAACTCCAAATTCGCACAGGTTATTTGCCCATGTATAGGATTTGTATCAGAAGCGAACAAAGATGCTGCTGCTGTAAGCAGAGATTAATACAAAATAATTTTCCTGTTGACTTCATGCAGAATTGTGGAATTTTGAATGGTCGTACTTTTACCCCACATCATTCGAACTTTTGCCCCAGAGGTGGGGTAAGAGTACGTTTCGATAGCAGTTAGACATTTTCACTACTGCTATCAAATGCGTCGACCGATTATCTTCGTAATTTTGTAGAAGAGAGATAAAAGTTTAAAGAATCAAATGCTGTTCTTGTTTTTTTTGGAAAACAACCGGCAAAATTTTCAAAAAATAGGATAGCACTAAGGTCGTACTTTTACCCCACCATACTCTATAACTCTGTTAAGATGTAGCATTGCACTTGAAGGGCTGTTATAATGCAAAACTGCCCCTGATGTGCTGATATAGTGTAATTTAGCACTAAAATGCTGGTATAAAGCTAAAAAAATGCAAAGCTTTAGTGCTTATGGTTACTTGGGTGGTTTCCATTTTCGACGTGACGAACTTTCGATCTTTGAACGCGCACGCTTCTAAACGAAGTAGCTTCAGTGTTTTTGCCATCACAACTAGAGTTTGATTAATAGAGCTTTCAATATTTTTTCTGCAGCCTCATAGGTCACCATGAGCAAATCTCCGCGTGTTGTTTTGCAACATGGTCTACTAAATTACTACACTGGGAGCTGAAGTCACTTATTGACTAGGGCAGTTCTGCTGGACAGGTATATTTTGTGGTTCAAAGAGCTGAGGCAATACGCACGTATTCCACACTTGATAGCTCACTGACCCATGAAACGTTGGTCGATTGTGATCCAATCTTTCTTGACTCAGTTGATCAAAGATGTGATCACATTTCCCCTTTGGACCATTTTCTATTTCCGCACATCGTGGGAATTATGTTTTTATCAATTTACAACATTTTTGTTGTGAAATTTTTATTTTGTCAATTCGTTAATTGAGATCAGTAATTTACAATTTTGTTTTTACAAGATGGAAATTATACTTCAAACCATAACAGCAGGGTGTTTGTTGCCGTGAGTTGATTTGTTCCACTGAAACCATCTTGGGCTTCGTATGCCAGATGTGCCCCTTGGTTTCACTCTATGATACTACATCAAGGGGTAGACTGTGCTCATGCACTTATACATCTCACTCTTTTCCTTTTACTCTTTCTCATTTTTAATCTTTCTCCTTAATCCTCTATCTCCTTTTTCCTCCTGCTCCTTTTCTTCTTTCGCCAACTTCAGACTGGTACAGAAGACCCCGAGAAGTAACGCTTTCAAAGTAACTCGCGCTTGTCACAACATCCACTCCCGTAGAATTTCTAACCACCAAGGCATGGCAGAGTGAGAAACTATCAAGCTAGAATCATATCACGACCACCCCGGATTGTTTTCTCGCTTCCTTTTGCTGCAGGAAAGATCGTAGCTGAGTATGTGAGATCCACCACACCTATGAGTCCAGGTAAGGGTTATACCGCGCCCTAAGCTCGCGTTGCTTTTGAATTGTGGTGTCATACGAGGCCCAAGACCTTCCTTTAGCTTGTCAAGTTTGGTTGACTATCTCTCTCTCTTCGTTCATCATCTTTCATGGTTCGTATTAGATCGCGCATGATTTGCGAGATTTCGTCGACTATAGCACGCCACGACTGTTTGTCGCGACACATTTCACTCACAACATTTTCAGCGTTCAAATTTTGAAGTTGTTGACGCGTTAAAATGAACCTGTGATAGAAAAAGATAGCATATTTTGCCGATTCCTTCGTAATTACACATTCCGGGCAATAAGACGAGCTGATAAACTCAAACCGATGAAGGTATTGCTTAAAACACCCATGACCGGAAAGGAACTGCGTCAGGTAGAAGTTGACCTTTCCATATTTCCGATTTATCCAGTCTGAAAGTCGCGGGACACTGTTCGTTGAGCTTTACGCACTCCTATCATCGCTCTTCCTTCGTTACACTCCATATCCTCCACTAGAGTTATGTCGTTGGTAATAATTCCCGCAATGACAAAAGCTACGTCTGCTGATATCGTCCTGTATGCACAGGTAGCTCGCATGGCTGTCAGCCAACGTATGCTGCGGCCGCTCCAGGCCGCTCCTCCTTATCGTGGTGCTACGCTCGCAAAGAGACGTCTCTTGCAACTCTTTGGACCATGGCAGTTCGGCATAATCCAAGCCAATGAATCGATGACTTTCGATGCACTTTCAAAACAGTATTCGACCATTACTCCAATGTATTTCAGCTGCTGTTTCGAAGATGTCGTGTGTCCTCCAACAGTAATCTCCATGTGCGGCACAACTCTTTTGTTGGTCGCGATCAGAACTTCGGTTTTATGGTGAGCTATCTGAAACTTAACTCCCACCATCCAGATGCCAACCCTTTCTACGGACACCGTTGCAAGATCTTCTACCTCCTCGATTGTTTCGCCGGTGATCATGAGCACGATAACGTCAGCAAATCCGACTATCTGCACGCCTGCTGGTAGTTTCAGCGTTAACACCTCATTATACATGGCGATCTAAAGCACAGGTCCTAGTATGGAACCCTGTGGAACACCCGCTGTTAGGGCAGTAGATCTTAAACCAGTTTTGGTTTCGTACGTCAGGACTCGATTTTCGAAGAAGCTTCCTATTATCCTGCAGAGGGTATTGGGAACACGCATCGCCAAAAGCCTCTCTGACGAAGCTTCTCAAATTTGAACCTGTTCAGAATACGTCTTATTTACCTAGGACTTCATCCTATTGTTTTGTGTTTTCGCACCCGCGCCCTTGCCATAAGTGCTTTTACTCGACCTCTACCAGAATACGTCTCGGGTTTTGTACTTGAGTCCATGTCCAAGGATGCAAGTACACAGAGCTAATGGCTGTGGTATAACTGATTCTAAGCAAGTATGCATGTATGCGTACGTTTTGTTATTATAAATCAACACACAGGAATATTTTTCTTCGGATGGTTTATTATCCCTTAAGCCTTAAACCTTTTCTGCTCGAGATTTTTTACAAAGACAACTGTAACCGATATCTTATCAAAATCTTCTATCCGTTTCAGACCGACATCATCCGCATCTTGCTCCGGAACGGAGCCCAGGTCGATGCTCGGGCCCGGGAACAGCAAACGCCACTGCACATCGCCTCAAGGCTCGGAAACATCGACATCGTGATGCTGCTGCTGCAACACGGAGCCCAGGTCGACGCCGTCACCAAGGACATGTACACCGCACTGCACATCGCCGCCAAGGAGGGCCAGGACGAGGTAAAGAATTTGGTCGCCAAAAAACTGATGGACCACATCGATACCGTCTATCTGATGCAACTGTTCTGGATAAGGCACCAGGAGTACTTTATCTGAGAGGGTTTTTTTTTATTTTACGAAGAGTGTTAGGTTTTAAGAGAATAACGAAACGATTTTGACGAAACTGTTACGACCTGCGCTAACCTTTCAAGAAAGGGGAAAACGACAGGATTAACCCAAACTCAAACAACACAACCTACGCACAAAACAACACACATACACACTAGCAGGAGTAGAACTTTTTGCTTAGGTGATCTCTGACGGATTGTTCGCATTTTCGGTGCTTGGAAGAGACAATAATGTTTAGTTCTGTTAACCCATTTATTACGAATAAATGTATGAGTTACCACCTACGAGACTTTTTGTTCTGTTATTTTCGTTTAAAACTTTGATGTCCAATTGTAAATTAGTTATTTACAGCGCAGTTTGAAAATCTTCTGTTTAGTGAGATTGATGGCAGGAAACTAGGCGAAGGTAGTTATGATTTTATTTTTATTTCGTTTTGTTTGGTTTGCTTGAGTTGCATGATCCTATCCTGTGAATTTTTCTAACACCAGACTAACAACGACCGAACTGCCTGGACTGTTGAAAAAAAAAACTAACGTTCTCTAGATTAGGATGTATTTTTGAGTACAACTTCATAACAAACATTTAAAAATCTTTGAATTTTGCCACATATGAGCAGATAGTCTCTGCTATACGATTTGGTTTATAGCTTAAAAGCCCATTCACACTTCACGTGGAAATGAACGGGAAAAATCTTATTTCATCAATAACGCGACGAAACTAGGTTTTGAAACATAGTGAAATCGATGGGGAATGGTTAAAAGACGAAATTCCAGTCGGACTTTTTCCCTAAAACCTGATAGAACTGTTTTTATTCCGATTCCCTTGCCACGATGAAATTTCCGCAGGGAAAAAACAGTTCTAGAAGATTTTTAAAGAACAAGTCCTGTTGGAAAATCATCTTTCAACCATTCCCCAACGACTCCACTATATTACACATGCTAGTTGTGTCCAGGGAAGCAAATCGAGCAGATCTGATAATGATAAGTGGTTTATCACTTGTGTAATACTTAGCGATAAATATGAGAACTCGATGACTCTCGATGACCATTCAAAATAGTGAGAAATTTTCTCTCGTGCGGGAGCGAGAACTTATTCGTAACGTTGCAAGAGACGATAAATTTGAATCGGAATGCACAACTTATCGAGAGCAAAATTTAAGTTGATAAGCGCTAGTAAAGTATTCTTGCGGATGAAAATCTCTCTCATGGGTGTTTTGATCGGCAAACTCTATCGAAGAATAACGATTTTTGGATTCCCTGGTTGTGTCGCGTTTTTCAGTTATTGAATTTTTTCACGCTCATTTGCACTCGAACTGTAAACCGGGCTTAAGAATTTAAAGTGCCAGCCTTTCCTAACTACAATGGCGAAATTTCTAAGATACATAATTGGTCTAAATCCTCCCTCTGGATAGAAAAAAAGTGCAATAAGCCTTTCAGAATCAGGCCTAATTACCCCTAAGTTTGTTAGGCACCTAAGGTTGCCGAACAGAAAAAAACTAATCCCAATGAGTCATTAGGTCTTAAGGGGCTGGTCGGACTGAACGTATAAAGGCCTCATTGAAGTCAGGTCGAATAGACGATTGACACAATTTTCAATAGACCAGACAACTTTTTGACAAATATGAGACAAAAACTTAATAGACAACAGATGAAACATACTGACTTAAAGATTTTTTTAGTGAAATGAAATTATGGTCAAAAAGACGTCGGTTTCTCACGCAACACGTTCTAACTTCGACAAACATTACGCTTGGTGTATCGCACATAACTATGAGATCACCTCAAGTTTTGGGAACACCTAGAATATACCTGCAGTATACAGACAGTTCTTCAAAACATTTGTTTCTTCCAATCTTCCGATCTAACGTCCGTTCGGCTTAACGACCTTTGGCTTATCACTCTTAAGCCGTATGGCCCATACGGCCTAGTGACCTATTCGACTGAACATACTTCAGCCTAATAACCCATCCGATCTAACA